>NC_071530.1:89674395-89974395 GCF_026979565.1 Vidua chalybeata
TTGTAATGAATGCAGTTTGAAGGTGGGATAATATTGTGATAATATTGGGATAATATTGTGAATTTTCTGTCTTTTTTTTTTTTCCTCTTTGAAACACCTAATTCCTGTATTGGGAGCACCCTAGTTCTTTATTTTAAAAGAAAATAGTAAACTATTTTTCCCCACTCATGTTATGGCATCTTTAAATATTTTTATGTCTACCTTCTGTCTGATTTTATTTAATTTGAGATTGTTTGGTTGGGATTTTTTTAAAAGTAATTCTATGGCATCCAAGAATATTCAATCCCATTTTATAAGAGATTCTGGATCTCTCATCATCTTTGTCTGTACTGCTCCTTGTTCTGCTACATAAATATTTAGATTGAATATCCAACATTATGGTCAATGTCAAAAAAACTAAGTTCCTTGTTGTTTTGTTCTCAATTATTTTCCAAATAATTCCTTCTCTTTTGGTGCCACTGAACACTGTGTTGATACTTCCAGAGGAAAATTAAAAAAGACTCCGAGATTACTTTTCTGCATTGCAATATCTAACAAAAGTCCACAGCTGTACATATCTATGGGTAGAGTCACACTTGTCACCATATATTATTTTGCATTTATCAAGTCTGGTTTTCACCTACCATTTTAATTCTTCATCACTTGGTAATGTTAACACTCTCCAGATTTTCAACCAATAATTTCAGAATACTTCCTGGTAATAATAAACTTTTCCACTTCATTTATGAAGTTACAGAGATAATTTTGGTAGGATTTAGGCAGGTCAGAAAGAGCTCATGCTGTAAAGTGTGGAAAATACATAGACGTGTTGAAAATACCATCAGAAGGGCATGGTAAATATCTCCTGCAAATCTGAAAAATTATCATTTTCAAGTGACCATTCATGTTACACTTTCTCCTAACCTGCTTGAGGCCCTAGTTAGTGATTTTCCAGTTCTTTATCCTGATTCAGTCTATATGTTATTTTATATGGAAAAAAAAAAATTGCAGTGGGGAAAAAATAAGTAATAAACCAATTGTTTCCATAGGTGGTCATGCTATATCTTGTTTTTTACCCTGGAAGTAAAAATAATGCTCCATGGAGAAAGCAGAAAATAATACAAGAATTTATCACCAAGTAGAGGTGAGTTTTCTGGGAAACAAGGATGAAACTTATGGACTGGTGAAATGACCATGGTGGACTCACTTTGATGTTTAGATGATAAAAATATTTCATGCATACCTCTAAAACTTTTCAGGTGGCTGTGTCTGCCCTTCTCAGGGTAGACTGAGCTTTGGTTAATGCCAGTGGGACAGTATTCATGGGGATGCACACTGAGGTGACCAGAAAATATACTGCACAGCTGCCTGTAATTTGCGTCATTCACTTGTTCTAGCAATTTATTTGGACGTACCACTCAATACCTCTCAGTGGGAGCAAAGAGGTGTAAGTAGGAAGAGGGAAGGAAGGCTCCTACTGTATTGTGGAAAGCTGTCAAGACTTTCTGACTCCCAGCTCAGGGTTTGAAAATTTATGTCCTTATACAGAATCCAGCGAAAGATAGGTACTATTTTAAAGAGTCTGGAGAGCACAAAGGATTATTCAAGAGCATCTGAGACAGAAGTTTATAAAAAAGGTGATGGGCATAGTATCAGAAAAATATTGTGTTATCCATTGTAATGTATCCCTGGTTTTGTACTTCTACTGTAAGATTTCAGCTAGCTGAGGATTTGTTATATTTTGCTGACACCAAATAGTCAAAAATTAAGTATGACACCTGAAATCACTTCAAGTGCTAAGAACTGTCAGTTTCTTTTATTCTACTCAGCTTTTGGAGGCTTTTGAACCTATTTCATTATTTTCTGTTCAAAACCCAACCCTAAATACAGGTACAAAGTAGAGCTTCACTGATCTCATGATGCAGGCAGACTTTGGTTATTCTCTTTTGTTTCAGGAGTTAGAAAACCTGTCAGGTCTCCATACAAAAAGTCAGAAATGAAGAAGTGTTACTACTTCCCTGATGCAATTTCCTTGAACTTCCTAAATTCTGTAATCTAATGAGTTTAGTTTGGTTTTGGTTTTATTTTCTGTTTTGGTGGCACCAACCAAGGCGATTGAAGATGTTAGAAACTCCTGGAGCCATGGTGGGGGCATGACAGGGAAGCAATACCAAAATATATGGTGTATGGCCATAAATACCAGAGAAAACAAGTACGCTAGGATGCATTGGGTAGCAGTAGGTGCTTGAAGTTGCTGGAACAGGTGCTACTCTTTGCTAAAATTGGCACCTGGACATTACTGAACAGTAGAAGAGACCTGACTGTCATTTTAAAATTTCTTTGTCTTGTCTCCTTCCTGTCTACACAGGGTCATTTCATCTCCTGCACTTCAGAAATCCAGCACCTTTTCTCCCTATCACAGAATGACTGAGGAACTCCCCAGGAGCTCTAAGATCATTATGGGTTTGGGCATGCTTGAGCCAGTATTTTACTTGTGGCAACTTTAACCAGTATTTTACTTGTGGCAACTTTAATTCCATAAGTTTGTAAATTAAAAGTATGTCCCATGAGATCATTTCCCCATCTTTTTCTTTCACTGACCTTCTTGTTCGACAATAGGCTAAAAAGGGGGGAAAAGTCAAGGTCTGGAAACCAAGGCCATACTAAAATTCAGCCTTAAGCAAGAAGTGTCAAAACCAAGATTTTGGAGAGTTAGTGATAATTTCACAGTGCTAGCTCACTCACAAAGGCTATTACACATGCAAGTAAATTATGTAGGCATTTGTAACACTTCTTTCTCAAGTGAAATGCTCATCAAATATTTTCTGCAAAGGCAAATATTTTCTGTACTCCTACTTCATGTTTCACAGCACAAGTTAATGAGTTGGCTGACACTTTGATGTTCAATGTACTAGGCTTCATTGTAGTTCAGAATCTCAATCCCTGCTCATTTGTGTCATTTTGTGAATTTATCAAAGGACAGGTCTTGCGAGGCCTGCTCATGGGCCTCCTCCCCATTCTTTTCTTCATCCCCAGTGTGTTTTAGCATGTCTACACTGCAGTTGCTATAGTGCTTAAGCTGACTTAAATTCGGCCTGGTGATCCCAGGTACAATGTGAATTCAGTTACAGCGCTGAGGAGTGCTGAGCTGTGCTGGGGCTTGTTCCTTCCTGGCTGACATGGATGTAAAAGCAATGACCCATGCCTTCATCAGCAGTGCAGCCAGACTCTCCTCTGTCCTCTCCTGAGCTGGGTTAACTTTTGATGGGATACTGAGTGATAAGGGTGACAAAGTATCACAGGGGGTTATATTCTGCTCTGTTTAATGCTAGATGAGCAGTACTGCGATGCTATGAAGATGGTCTTCAAAACAGGTCTTCCTTGTTTTCCTACATTCCTTCTAGAGATTTTTGCCACTAGATTTTGCAGGACTGTTGTTCTTAGTCCCATTTATGTATTCAAGTCTACCATCCACAAATTCTTTAGTTTAAAGTACTGGTCTGTGTGATGCAAAATAATTTTGCCACATAAAGCACTTGTGTCTACAGTGTGTCCTATCAGAACAGAGCTGGATTGTTTTTCTCTATTCCCTTCAAGGTAAGCATTATGACATTTTATTGTATTTTTAATATGAAAACTAGGAGCTTGGAAATTTGCATTCAGAAATTCTGCTTGTATTGACTCATAATGTAATGGATTGAATGGCTCTGATATCCACTGTCAGAAATGGAACACTTATTTTTGAAAATGTATTTTCTGTTATGCATCTGTTGAGGCCAGTACATAAAAGAAAAGGTACATATATGTATATACGTATATACACACACACACACACACACACACACATATATATATATATATGTTAAAGAAGACTTAGAGTGCCTTTATGTTCATTCTCCTCCATCTTAAATAAATATTTGGTTGTGTTTAGATATTTCCTTTTTTTTCAGAGAGGGGAAAAGCAAATACTTTCAATGTAGAAGCAGGCAGTTACAGAACAATCAAGCTTCAGCCCAGGCCTGAGTACATGCTTGGGCAGATAACCAAAACAGAGAACTTTGCAAACACAGTTGCTTGACTTCCAAGTGAATCATGGTATCTTTGTTGGGAAGACAAACCCACTTTTTTCAATGTTGTTATATGCTGAATTGAGATGACTAACTTTTTACTCTGTATGTAGCAGTAAGCACTGTTGCCTGAGATCAATAGAAAATATCTAAGCAAAGCTTTGCTTAAAATGCTATGTCCTATTATGCTTTAATAATAATAATAATAATAATAATAATAATAATAATAATAAATTTATTTCAAGAAGTCTGCATAAAAAATAAGTAAAAATCACCTAAAATAAAATCTCTTACAATTGCCTTTCCTATGACTACAATTTCAGTATTTTATCATTTAATAGGAAAATCAAAGGTTTTCCTTTATTGTGTTTTGCTTTAAAATGTAAATTATATTTGTGTCCATTCTCAATAATTAGCTGCACCAAGTTTCTGCAGCTTTCCTCTTGGCCTGAGTTCCCTTTTTTCGTCTTGACAAGCAATGTCCCCATAACTTACAGATTTCATATATAAAGGTTGCGTAGAATGGTGTGAAAAGCTTTAGATTAGTTATGCTGGTTTAAATTTTTAGATTAGAATACTGGTGGCACCATTTGGACAGTTGAAAATTATTAAAAAGGACTGATGAACTGCAGTGAGTGTTTGCTGCCAGATCATTCTCAAACCAGTAATGAAGTTGCAGCCTAACTAAATTAACCCCTTTCCTTTCCATCTGAATGTCTGGAGCACAGAATCAGAGCTCCTTGATGTGCAGTTTTTTTTAGAAAGCCTCCTTCCTCTGTGGATTGTCCTCTTGCTCTCTGGCATGCCTTTGGTGTTGTTCTTGTGTTCTTAATGCTAGTGCAGAAAAGTGCAAAATCTGCATGTTCCACCTAGTCTTCGTAGAACTGATATTAGGTATTACTAGAGGTGCAGAAAGCTGTTTAGACTTGTGTCAAAAAAGTTTCTTTTCAAGACTTCCTTATTTTATATGTAGGAGATTAGGGGAGGAAAGCACATTGAAATGGAAAAGCGAACATGGAAAACAAGAATTAAACAAATATTTGAGCCCATAAAAATTTAAACCAGCATAACTAATATTTAGAGGAATATTTACATGTTTGAAAAAAATCCCCAAGCAAAAGCTCAAAAGGCATCTATTTAAATAACTGTCCTTTCAAGAGGTTAGATCAGCATATGCTGACAAGAGGCTTGTGTTGTGGGTTTTGTAGTACTCTTAGCCTAATTAACAAATGCATTACTGGCACAAGTGAGCCTGGAACAATTGCCAGTCAGAACACTCAGAGAAGCCACCAGGGAACACTGGATAGCAATAAAAAGCCATGGCTGCTTATTTTTAATTCTTTGGAGGGCCAATTCAAACAGCAAATGTAATTACAATTCTGTAAATAGAACACCCGAAAGCACTCCTTCTGGCATTAGTATGCATATCTTTGATATTTGTTTAACAAATGATCAAGTAGCCCTTTCCTTATGTTGCTTCTTATTTAAGGGGTTTGAAAATTTGTAAAGCAATGTTGAAAATATCATATAGCTGTGTAGGCTTTCACTTCCAAATGTATTGGAAAATCATGGATTTGGCTGGTAAAAGAGCCTGCATGTGGCTTTCTTCCTCATGTGCAATTAACAGAAGAGGTACGTTCATGAATACTTTTTGTTTTTGTACCCCTTTATTTGAAGACAAGATTGATTATGTTGGAGCATGATAAAGACAAAATTATTTCAAATGGAAACCATAGCATTTCAGCATCTAAATGCTAAACTAAATTATCTGTGCCCCTGCATGACTTTTACTAAGCACAACTAGAAGAGTAAAAACAGAAAGCAGAAAACTTTGCCATCCTTTAGATGTGGCATACTTTCCCATTACCTGACATACTGAGTGTCTCAGCAGGATGTTATCCTACTTTGTAGTATTTTGAGCAGCAGGCAGGCTTGCTGTGGTAAGTCAATTCAGAAGGTGGCTAAGGCACAGCAAGATGTGATCATAAATTAATAATGTTCAATGGACTGTGACTGTGAGAGCTGCTATTGGTGTTTCAGGTCATGATAATCCCTAGACTCGGTTTGATTTTAAAAGTGGCAATCATATATTTCATGTGCAAATGGAAGAACATAGAAATCTTGTGGGAGGCAGAAAGTTCTTAGAAAGATCAAGGCAAGTACCAGAGGGAGAAAAGAGGAGAGAGAATAACAATAATAAGGCCAAAGTGAAGCAAACTATCCTGCCATCTGTATGTTAATACCTCATAAACACAGGTAACATTAACAATGTGATTCTTGTAGTAAGGACTCATATGATCAAAAATCTCAAATTCTTGCTGAGTTTTGCTGGCTTTCCTCTGCCTTAGAGAGTTAAATGACAGCTTTTTCTGCAAGTTAAATAGGTGGGTGAGAAATGGTAGCAGCTGCCAATAAGATGTAAATAAGGGAATAGCATCTTTAAAAGTTCTTTCTTTCCCCCCTCCAATATCATTGTGTACCCCAGTTTTAGTTTTGATTGTTTTTTATGAAAAATATACTATCTGGAGTTTGGCCAATAAAAACCTTATTTATCAATTCTTTTCATTTCACTATTGTTCAGCAGCCAGTACTAGACATCAACTTTAAAAGATGCTGCTACAGTCCCAGCATTTAAATCATACCATCTTATTTGTGCAGCAGGCACAAATATTTGTCTTGTGTTTCTCATATTTTTAAAAAGTAAATCTTGCTGCTGGAATGTATTTACATTACAGAATTTATGACAGGGAAGAAACTCTGTAATTTAACAGAGGTTCCAGTTGTTTTAAAAGCACTTCTTCTTTCAAAGCAGAGTGGTGGGCCAGAAGGGAGGATGGCTGCTTGTTTATCCTAGTTGGTGTGCTCCAACTCTGCCCAAGCCTTCACAGGAGGGGGAAGGACTACTTTATCTTTTGTGACATGAAACAGTCAGCTCTCTCAGGGGTAGTTTGGGAATGCAGACTGGGGCAAGGTGAGTGGGTGGCATCACAGGATACTCAGTTTTGTTACTCAGCATGACAACTTCAGAGGATGTATCCCCTTTGCTCTTGCCCCATGGCTATGTTATACAGTGGCTTTGTTCCATGAGTTTTGGTTTTTTTTTTTTTTGCAAACCAATACACACCAAACTGATGGGAGTTAAAAAAAAAAAAAAGATTATTTTGTAACTCAGATAATTTCAGAGAGCTGATTTACAGTGTAGTCTCCAAAACTGTTGTTGGGGCACTGATGAAAGGTCAGTGAACTAGTGTGTGGGAGCAAGTGCTTGGGAAAATGAACCTTTTTTGGCTTTGCTGCCAAAGTCAATGTATCTTGTACTCATGTCCTGACACGGAGAACAAACGGGGTATTTGCAACATGAACACCAAAGGGGAGGCTTCTGAAAGGAAAAGTTCTGCCTGTAGTGAACACTAAACTCCCAGCCCAAAGGCTCAAAGGTGATGTACATCAAGACTATTCTCTAGGGACTGTGTGGGTCCATTGTAGCTGAAGAAGCCAGCAAATAGACTGAAGGAAAAGCCAATTCTCCAAAAGACAGTGCACAAACTTATTTTTCTCAATCTTCATTTCACCTGTTTCACTTTTCCCCAACAAGTCTAAATGTTCCCTGTTGGAGGTATCATCTTGTTCTGTTTTTCTTTGCTGATGGGCTGAAGCTTTGGAGGCTTGTGGCAAACTCTGGGTAGGGGGAGCAGGGTGAAGATTGGAACTCTCCATTGCGATCAGCATGGGATCTCCTCACAGGGGTTTGCAGGAGTGCGGGAAGGCTGGATGTGAAGAGAGCATTTAGTCTTTAGCAAAAGCCAAACTTGACAACATAAGAAAGATTTTCTCTCAAGTAGATAAGGTTGAATTAGGGATGAACAGCATCTTGATGGTGGATAGGCAGGTCACTGGTGAAATTTACTCAGAGGATCTAATACCGCTGTAGCGGGCAGCACTGAGTTCGCAAAATAATGTTATTTCCAGTTGTAAAGTTAACATAGCTTTAAGAATCATGGGTTAAGGCTGAGCATCAGAGACAAGGCCTCAGTACACCCTTCCCAAGGCTGGATGTTTTGAAGTTAGAGGAAATGATATCAAGAGCATCTAATTCCAACTAATCTAGTTTTTGTGACTTGTCTCTAAGCTCTAGTGAAAACTATATATTCCCCAACTTGTCTTGCCTGTAGGGATGAAGCTGCTATGTGGTATTATGTAGTGTCTTTTGAGTTTGGATCCATGTCCCATTTTGTTTTACAGCTGGAAATGGAGTGGTGGTCAGAGGTGTCCATCAGTGATCAGTCAGTCAGATCAGTAGTGAAAGCTATCACCCAGAGTGTGAAAGGCAGCGAGTCAATTTGGTCTCGAAAGCATTTGATCCTACTTGTTCCAGCTCTCATATGAATCATTAAACTACCTCTTGGAAGATATTCTGGAGGTTCAGTTTGCTTGCTTTAATATTTTCCATCAATTCCATATCACATAAAATAAATCCTTATTGGGTGTAATGTTACAGAGCAGTGAAAATAGCATTGTTCTTACTCCTGCTTCAATTGCTGACATATAATGATTTCACTGATGTCGATGTGGAATTACTTAGTGCCACTCCACATTCATGCAGATATCACCATTTATGTCAGGTTTTAATATAAACCAGGTATTTGTTTACACCTGGCCATAGCACAAAGTAAAGTAAGCAGTATGATTTATAAGAGCTAGAATTAGGTTCTGTCAGAATTCAAAGTAGGCCAATGAAAACTTAATAGTAATGACATCTTATGTAGATTGGATGGGCAGAAGAAGAGTGAGAAACTCCAGGAAACTTACAAAAAATATCTCTTTCTGCCTACCACATCTTGCCAGGTCATATATTTTCCTTACTTTGGTCTATCAGTATTTCAATGGCATATCTACTTCAAACCAGTTCTGCGCAGTTTCCTGCAGTCCTTAAGACAAGTCTTCCCAATCCCTCCATCCCTTCTAAGGTCTTGGTACATATAAGATGCTTTCTCTCTTTCTCTATATGTTCCTCTCATGCTCTTTAAAATTCTTTATTTACACTCTCAGACATTTCCTCTTCTCCAGAATACTGCAAATAAGCAGCTTTCCCCTATTCCACACAGCCATGTCCTTTCAAAATTGCTGAAGGGAACATGTAGTGAGCAGCAAATAAATAGCCAGTTACTGTCTCACTGTTGTTTTTGATTTTGCTTTCTATTGCAGTCAATATCACTTCAGAAGGTAAAACTTCTCTTCCATCTGTGTGAGATGTGACCACAGGTCTGGTTGCTCTTTTTCAGCCTAACCTGATTTACTTGTATCTGGTTCTCTCACTCTCTCTCATGTTTATCACAGCCACCAGTGGAAAATGAAAATGTGTAAGATTGAAGTGCGCTGTCCTGATTGCCCTTTTCTAGCAGCACTAGGAGTGTTAGCTGGCCCTAGACCTGCTTCTGCTTCCTGTGGCCCAGACAGATGCTCTGATGCCATGGAGCTCACCTCAAACTCAAAAGCCAACTGAGAAACAGCTGGTCCTAAGCTTGCTACTACCGGTGTTTGCGCTCCCTGCTTCATGGCCAGGTTGTTGGTGTAGATTTGAAAGCTCAGCCATGCTCAGCTTTTCCATGCAGTTCTGTGTTGAACTGTATAGGATCAATATTTTCAATCATTTTCCTAGAGGTTTTTTTTCCTTTCTTCTTTAGCAGATACAATTTTATCTAGTTTTCAAAGCTTGCTATTTTAAGAAAAACCTCCCACAATTCCAACCAGAGACTTTTATTGAACTAGAGCTTATGAAAAATAAGAAGCAGCTTACCTTCTATTTCTTTTAACATTTAATGACTGAATATGGGAAGGTCTTTATTATTTCTGTTAGAATAAAGTCTTAAATAACCCTATGTTTTAAGATTGAATCATAAATACTTAGGCAATACTCAGAGAAACAGTCAACTTTGTACAAAATAAGTATTATCTGAGAAATAATATGCAATATTCAAAATTGTGTATTTTATTAATGAAAATATGAGTAGGAGAACATAAAAGAACATCCACATTAACTTAGAATTATGCTTATTTTCAATATTTCCAGTAGTTCCTCTTTTATACGAAAGCACACATATTTCAAAATATTTGTGAACAATTCATATATCCACAGCAGGGTTTTTTATGCTGACCTTTTACAATATATTCTTTCTCTGAGGAGAACTGTGACAAGTATGTGATGTCAGATAATAAACTTGATATTAGAGAGAGTAGCCTAACATGCACATGTGACACTTGTGATGCTTTTGCTTAGAATCAGCCATAAGCTTTTCTTTCTGTGGGCTTTGTGAAAGATTGCTTACTTTGTTTCATAAATTATTACACTAGTTTAGACCCTGGGTCCCCAGGATGACAAAACCAGAATTAAAATAAATTTTAAAAAATATTTCTTCAGGCATAGAAGCCCCTTGATTTCTGAACAAGACTATGTGGCTTCATTTTAGTGCTATATCAGGAAAAAAATGCCTGCTATACTTTGCTTTTAACCTTTGCTGTTAAAATATAAAACCATAACCAGCAGAACCACCCACTCCCCCATGGCTTCTCCTCCATATATGATTGTGTTCTGTACCACAGCGTAGACATTTTAAGCTGTACAGTTTTACTTATGTCTCATGTTCTATCAAACATTTTCCCTTTGAAAAACATTACATAATTTACCTTTGTGCAGACATTGAAAATAGTTATCTTTGGCCTGCTGAGTTCAGCAGAATTGAATCTATTTCCTTATTAATTTCCTAATTTCAAGTTTGAAGTTGCCTATTTACATTTGTAGAAGCAGGCAGTCTAATTATTCTGTACAGAGAAGACAACATAAGGGGAGGAAGGGAAAAAAGACTTAGAGAGAAGGTACATCCCCCATTGGAGAGATGTCACAGCAATTGCCTGAATTTAACTACATGGTGTGGTATAGCTACAAAAACATTACAGGTTTGGGGATAACTGGTTAAATTCATTCATGAGGATATTTTTCTACCACAACAACAGGCAACCACATAAGAGTTGCTCCACCTGCACATAAAAAAATGTGAAAGGTTATCTTGGGCAATAGCTTTTTGCAGCTGTGGTTCCATAGCACTCAGTACACAGTACTCCACACTCAGATGTGGCATAGAACATGTGGAAAATGAACTGCAGGATACTGACGGCAGAGCATTGGAAAAAAGTTTTTGCAGCTTTTGTTTGACCCTGGCCTGCAACACTGGCCGCAACACATCTGTCCCTCCTCAGCAGGCTTGGAGCTGCCTGCGGCTGCACTGGGGCTGAGGTGGCCCTGAGCCCTTCAAGCAGGCCCTGGGTAGAATGGGGTCTTTTAGAGTGGAGGTAGCCAAAGGATTCAGGCACCCACTTAAAATGCTAAGACCAGAAGGGGGGATGTTGTGGTCAGGGGTGTTAATCACTCCCAGGTGACCTGTCAGAAGAGCTGCATGTCAGCTCACAGCAGAGGAGCCTCCTGGGAGTATTGCACAAACCTCCAAAGTCTGGAGCTTTGTCACATTTCTGGCTGGAGTAGCCACGGGTTTGCTCCTGTGCATCAAGAAGCAAAGAAGGATGTAAACAGAGGGCTGATAACCACCAGGGACCAGCCTCTTCTTTTTCCTTCAGGAGCAGCTTGTTGTCTCCCATTAAGGAGGATGCTGCCCATAGTGCTGTCATTGGGGATTACACACATTCGTTGAAGTTTACCCAGCTAATTTAATCAGACACATATTGTCTCTGTGGAAAACAAGGACTGAGTTTTTGGAGGTTTGTTTAATTATTCTCTCACATGCTTTTGGGTATTCTAAAAAATGTGTCACAGTAAATGATCTGATTTTTAAAGTATTCAGCACATCCTCAGGTTAATGTCCAAGACATCTTTGAAGTAGTTGTGTTGCAGAAGGCAAGCTAAATTTTCACCCTCTTTTTCTGTTTAAAAAATAAAATACATCAGTTGGCTTTGCAACAATTGCGAAACTGTTTCAAGAAAAGTTATTTCTAATGTTTTTTTTTTACATTTAATTTTTCAAGTGTTTGAGTTTTGGAGCCTATTTTAAGCCTTCTTAATCAAATTTATTTTTTCTTCCACACATAAGTTGTAACTTGTCTCATCATAAGCAGAATACCCTTGTTGGCCATAAAGTATTCCTTAACTATGGGATACTAAGGATCTGGACCTCTGTGAGGATTTGGAAAGACTGAAGCATTTATATGAACAAGTATTTTCTTTTTTACCTTCTACTTTGCTTATTTGCCTAAGTATTCTCCACCAGTATCTGACAAGGAAAAGATCTTTTTTTTTTTCCTACACTGAAATAGAACATTTAAGAAAGATAAGAGATAAAATTCTAAAGAAAGATAAAGTTGCTGCTTGATGCATCAGACTTGATTGTGCTCCAAAGCACAAGATTATGATGAGAAGTGAAGAAAATGCTGTTGACAACAACCCATAGTGTCAAGTATGCTCAGTGGTGCTAACTTCACAAGCCACGAAGAGCAGGTGAGGAGGAAAAAGTTCATGGGCTTCTGAAAGTGACTTGCTCAAAATGCATAGTTTTGAAATGCATAGTTAAATGTGAAACTTTTTGCCACTGGACACTACTATCATTAGTCACATGAAATGAAGAAACAGGTAGAAGAACTCATGGTAGAAGAGTCCATCTAGATTAGCTATATTCAAGGTTCATCCAGCTCAGAAAACCTTTCACCTCCAGATCTCAGAACCACTGGAACTCCTTAGCTTCATGCTCTCTAGACTCTGGGAATCCCTTGTAGGTTTCTACAAAAGCTGGAGGCTTTATAGTCTAACCTAAGAATGAACAGTTTGATTTTATTTGGACTGAACAGGTTCTACGTGTGACCTAGTTTGAACATTCGTTTAATCTTAATGAAATGCTTATCACACATTTCCTTATCTATCTCTGGGCAAAGAAGCATGGCTTCTGCTGATTCTTCCTTCTGCTTTTTCAGGCCCTTATTTCACTGTTGCTCTCTTTTCTCTTCCTTATCTTTTTAAATAAAATACTCAGTGTTCCTGGCCACCCTGAAACTATTAGTCTAATAGAATAGCAGGGCACTCCTGGTCTGTGTGGAAGCAAAATTGCCCTTAAGGAATATCTAATCTATCTCACTCATCAAGCACATAGCAGTCTTTTGTTGTTGTTGTTGTTGTTGTTGTTGATGTTGTTGTTGTTGTTGCCAGATACTATGTAAGTAATATCGAAAGAGAAAACCGGGGGGCACACATGGCAGTAAACTTTTATGGGGCAAGAGAAGTTTCACTCATCCTTCCGTCATGACAGAAACAAGAAAAGATGATGTAGAAGAGAGGCTAGCATTTGGAACAATCCTTAAAATTGTGATTCCCACAGTTATGGTTTCCTTTGATTGTGTGTGCAAGCTTATTGAAATGAAGTGAGAAATCGTCGATGCAAAATGAAAAATTCTGTGTAAGATATTGTTTTGGTGATTGGCAGAATGGAAGCTATTGGGGGGAAAATTGAAAAAGAGAAAAAAAATCCCAAACCCAGGACTGCATGGTAAAATTACAAATTGTATTAAGATTATTTTGTCTAACATTAATTAATCTACAGAAACTTGGCATGCTGATTCCCTAGGTTTTAGCTTTGTAGTTACTCTGCTACTTGCTACCATGACTAGCTAGCAAAAATGAAAGAAAACCAAACCATAAATCAGTCTCACAGCTACAGTACTTGGATAAACAGAAGGAAAATTAAGGGTAGGAAGTGTTTTTTCTTGTTCGTGCTGGTTAAATTGATTTATATCTGTCTGTCACTGAAACTATGTTTTAAAACTAATGATTGTGGCTTCACATATAACAGTTGATATTCTGACCCACATCCTAAGGGCCTCCTTCAGTCCTTAGCAAACAGAAATAAAAATGACCCCAGGAGCTAGCAGCCTCCACTGAGGTTCTGAATCAATGACATCTTCTTTGTCCAATTCCTTTTTTTTTAAAAAAACCCCAACAAGAACCAAACAAAAAAATCCCCAAATATTTGAAGGGTATTTTATTCCTTTTTTTTTTAAAAAACCCCAACAAGAACCAAACAAAAAAATCCCCAAATATTTGAAGGGTATTTTTCATTTTAGTTGGGGGGTTTTGTTTGTTTGCTTGGTTTTTAAAAATAATTCTTGGGGGAAAACTCTTCTACTTTTTCCTCTTTTGAATGTTGCTGATGTACCAGGTTCTTTCCAAGCTCCAATAATAGGCCACTACAATATAACTGGCTGGGCTTGGCTGCCAATCTATAATGTTCTTGGCCATGATTAATCTGATAAATAATAAATATATCAATCTAGTCTTTTAGACAAGGACAAATTCCTACCAGCGGGGAGGCACGAGGCCTCTTTTACAGCTGCCTGTAGTGCTGGAATTAATTATTTAATGCTTAATTCTTCAGGAAATGAGAAAGTTTTGATTAATGTTGTCCAGTGTCATTTCTTGCTTGTTTGATATGTGTCAGATAATTTTTCCTCGGCAGTCGCTCTCAAGAAGCCAGAGGCTACTGTCACTGGGATCAGACACTGAATTTCTAGAGATTAATTGAAGTGAAAATTTAGAGAAATGCACCATAAGTGCTTGCCCAAGATAACCTTTCACAGGCTAAATTTAGCTTCCTTTGGTAATGTTAGCCTCCTATTGCCCTAGTGTAAAACATTTATTTTTAATGCTGTGAGAAACCTATTTTGTTTCTTTGCTTTTTTTCTCATTTTTTCTTCTTAACTCCATGTATGTCTACATGATTAAAATATTTAAGGCTTGATTCTTCTCCCATTTACCTCACTGTAGTTCTGCAGCTTCCATGGAAACCAGTATAATGTTTATTGGTTTATTGCAGAAGGGGATATGTAGCTAGAGTTGAGCCATAAAATTAGAAGTAGGTTAGCTAGGTATCAGCAATACCTGAAGTTTGTGTTAGCTCTAGCTCTGCAACAGACACAGTCTGAATGCTAGAAGCTTGTTTTTCTTGCTATTTGTGCCAAGGTGACTCATCTAGCAAAGTACTTAGTCTGGAAGGAAGACTCCTATCCAGCCAGACAGCCTGATACTGCTGTGACTACTGTGAGCATAAGATAAAGGGCTCCATGCAGCTTCTGGTACTGGGGATTCACATGGCTGTTTTCTCTGTCGCTCCGCACCCTCCAAAACACTTTTTAATGTACTGGTATTTTCCAGTGTTTGCTTCCATTACTGTCTGTCTTTGCTAGTAAAGAAGGCCCATATTCTACCCTCAAGCCTATTTTACTGCTCTTTAAAATCCTGCAAGTGCTTGTGTGTATTACATCCTCTCAAGATGAATTTGTTTAAATGCTAGCACAGTTTAGCAGATATTCCTCTGACAAAAATATAGCTCCATGCAGAGAGTATATTTCTCTGAAAGGCAACATTTTTGGGCTAAATTGGCTGGCATTGTGTACCCATGATGTATGATTATGGCCCATCAGCTAGTGCCAGTGATAAAATACCTGTCCCCTCTGCTCAGCATTTTCTGAGGCCACGCCTGGAGTGCTGTGCCCAGTTCTGGGCTCCACTGTGCTTGGGAGATGTGGACATACTGGAGAAGGTTCAGCAAAAGGCCACCAAGATGATTAAGGGACTGGAGCATCCGTCCTGTGAGAGAGCCGGGACTGTTAACCAGGGAAAGAGAATGTCAGGGCTCATCAATGTATACAAATATCTGAAGGGAGGGTGCAAAGAGGATGAGAAGAGACTCTTTTCAGAGGTGCCCAGTGACAGATCAAGAGGTGGTGGGTGCAAACTGAAACACAACAGGCTCTCTGTGAATGCAGGGTGGCCAAGCACTGGCACAGGTTGTCCAGGAAGGCTGTGAAGTCTCCATCCTTGGAGATACTGAAAAACTCTCTAAACATGGTCTTGGGAAACTGATTTTATGTGGCCCTGCTTGAGCAAGAAGGTTGGATCAGTTGATTTCCAGAGGTCCCTTTCTACCTCATCCATGCTGTGAACCAATCTGTGAACTATTTCTATAACCTGATTTCTTCCTAATTTATTACAGAAATATCTTTTTGGTATGATTTAAGAGTTTTCATTAGTGATACTGGGCTTATTTCATGAACTCACTCATCCACCCAGGTGCTGCACCATTTAGATCTAAGGGCTAGGACAGAGGAGTGAAATATTTAAAACGTGCCCATAAATAATCTACATGTTTTTTTCTAGACATGAAGAAGTATTGAACTGAAATATGTTGACCTAGGAACCTTCACAGGTTTTGGCCAAATGTTCAGACCTCTTGTGTATGACCTGGCAGGGAAAAGAAAAGAAATAAACTTTAGAATTTTGATACCCATCTAGAAACAAAAGAGGGTTTTAAACTGTACATTGTTATTTCTTTTATTCCAGAAAGAATAGCTGTTCCAATAAAATTCTAGCTTAAGACTAAAAAAGTTTAAAAATTTGTTAATTTTGTTTCTTTTTTTTTTTAGTTTTGTTCTGAATATTAGGTGTTTTAAGCTCTACAGGAGTCAGGAGTCAGATTTGTAGCTGGATTACAAAGAAGGTGACAGAATTGTAAACATATGATTAATTGCATAAGGTTTTGAAAAATATTTTTACCATTTCTTCCAATTATCATATGGGAATCATTCACATCTGCACATGCACACAGAGGCTTGTCCACATTGAGTATAATCAATTTATATGAGGAGAAACCCTTTAAACAGAAATTTTCAGCGTGTGAAGGAGTATAAATAATCAATTTCCCTAATATCTAAATAGTTTGAACATTTGAAATGCAGATAATATCAGGAAATACCATCATAAAAAGCCTCTGCATTTTTCTGACTAGTTCTTTTCAAGGGAATCTGATTTTTTATTTCACTTGTTGTCCAAGCAAAACAAAAAAAATGTCTTGAGCTAATAAAAAATATGAACATGAAAAACTACAAAAAGTTTAACTAACTCTTGACTCACTTAAAAATCCCCCCAAAAAACCACCCTGAAACTTAACCAACCTAAGCTAATGCAAGGCACAAGAAAAAGGTTTTTACAATGTGTGAATGTAACTTCAAAAGTTGAATTTGTTTAGGGAATTTGTTTTTTCTGCTTCTTTCTTCAGGAACCTATTTGCATTTTAAATAATTAAAGCATTAAAACTGAAAAATTTATAAATGAGAGCTGCAAAGAGAATCCTGCTTGGCAGACAATAGAAAAGAAATGATTACCCTGCTAGGTTTGCTTTAATGTCATATCTGTCACTCTCCCCAAGGTAGGTTCATTACCATACCAAGTGCACCTCCTGCCACCACCTCCCCCATGCACACACTCATTTTCTTCCACTCCCTCCCTGCCACTTAAGGACTCTGGATCTCTAGGGGACTTTGATCTCATTGTACACACTAACCCAAACAGAACCTCTGCTGTTCTCAATAATTTTTTCTTAAAAAAAAAAAAAAAAAAAAAAGAAAAAAAAGAGAGAGGGGGAGAGAGAGAAGCGTGTGAGGGGGGGAGGGGAGTGAATTTGTGTGAAGAGTGACAGAACGCTTTGTCCAGCGCAGCTTTGGCTGGTTGTAACAAGCGTCAGGACATTAGACGCAACAAAAGCTGGATTGGCAGTATCATCAATCACGGCTCTGACAGTCGACTTCAGTTTGTTTGTTCCACTCTGCATAATAAGTGATTGGATCAGGTTTAATTAGATATTGGGTAATCAATCATTGCCAACAAGGCAACCCAGCTTGGGATCTAGATGCTGCAAAGGGGGGGAAAAAAAAGCAAATCTCATCCAGGGTGCATAAATACTCAAACGTATAAGCACATAGGGTAAAGCTTCAGAGGAAAGGTATAAAGATGTCTGCAAGATGGCACATAATAGAATCGTTCACATCTGTACTATACTTGTTACCAGACATCTGCAGTTTGACATTTTACTTTCGCTGCATAATTACTTTTCAATATAATATAATATAATATACTGACCTGAGGGAGAAAGACAAAGCAATTAAATTATGCATAAGATCCTTTCCTCCCCAATCCTTACCAAAAAGACAGAAAAAAAACCAAAAAAAAAAAAAAAAAAAAAAAAAAGAGAGAAAAAGCAAGAATAGGAATTAGCATTCTTATGGTTATTTGAAGAGGACAGAAAATTCTTCCTCCTGCCTGCTATAATGAGCAGTCCCACTGCATAACTTGTTAAATCAGCTACTCTGAATTGAGATTACATTAAATTATTTTTTCTATCTTATTTTGCAATGTGTACCTATAGATTAAGGCCCACGCAATGAAATAAAAGGAGTGATGGATGGAGCAAATTAATCCCATTAAATTTAATTAATCCCATAAATCGAGAGAAAAGTTGAAAAGAAATTCTAGATGACCCAAAGAGAAGTGTACCTGCATTTTTTATAAACGCATAATGCCAATATAAGTTAGCACAGGATAAGATGTATCACTAATTAACAAGAACTGCATTATCAGAGGCCATTTTAAAAGGCAGGGTAGGGCATGCACAAGGCAGGTGGGAGCAATGTGGAGCCTGACTCTGGTGTCTTCTGTGTTCTGTCTAACAGTGCCCATTTTACTGGCAGACTCCTTACTTTCCTATAAAATGTGTGGGGAGAATTCCATAAGAAAGTGAGTTCAGAGAAGCTGCCAAGCCGGGAGAAGAGTCACTCCCACTCAGAAGCATCAGGAAATGCTGAGATTCAAGCTGCATAAAACTTTGGTGGAACCAGGACAAACATCCTACTCACTGGTATCTACTGTTGTATTTAGGTGTCTTTTAGGAATTTTCTTAGTCTGCATCATAGAGTACAATGCTGCAAGGACAGAGGTTGGTCATGGGTAAAAGTCACTGCCCTGATAAGGAACAGGAAGGATTGTTGCCTTTGCCTACTACAAACTAGATGAAAGTTTCAGCTGACAGTGGTTTAAGGGCTTTATTTTTTGGTTTATCTGATCTGGTACTTGCGTTCTGACAGATGAAAACCTTGAAGAAGTCTGTGGCCTCAGTTAGACAAGACACTGTGTTAGCTAAACCTTCAGTATGATCAGTTTCCTCTGATCATACTGAAAGGACCTGTCTGTTTACAGGATGTGACAGTAAATTCTGTCCTTTAGGCCTTTTAACCATATCTGATGGACAAGCCTACTGGGGACTTGTGACTTAGACCTCATGTAGTAAAAGGGCCAGTTTTCATTCTTCTTTCCACAGCTGTCACTGCCAAAGTCTTTGGCTTTGCAGTAGAAGCAGAGAACATGGTCAGAACAGGGTAACCATCTGTCTAAAATGTATTAATTTGGAGAAAAGAATTCAAGTTCTCTTGGTCAAAAAAACCCTGCAACCAGGAGTCAGCATGTTCATGCAACCTATTTGATTAAAGCAGGTTTGATTTGTGGTCTAGAATTTGCAGGTGTTTTCTGGTCTGTGTGGAAAAAGTATCTGAGATTTTGCATCATGGTACCAGCTTTAAAAAGGGAAGAAAAGGAAGAGAAAGGAAAAGGAAATCTACAGTAAAGATTTTCCTTTGCTCAGCTGTGATGTGCTACATTGAACAATGTTTCATGTTTGACGCACACTTTAACTTGACACCAGTGAAGTGACAGCCTGAGTATTTTGTCCACTAGAGAAAGCTTTTATCTTGATTTGTTGTGTTATGGATTGAACTTTTTATGATGTATCTGGATCAGCTGCCATGATTCCTAGACCTGGGAGTAGCCATCAAATTATCAGAGTCAGCCATAATGTCATAAAGAGATCGTCTCCCCTGACTCCTCTTCAGTCTCCTCAGCTGTGGATTGGGGCTGGGCAGAGCTTTTCTCAGACACACTGAATGTCAAATTCATTTTCCTGTTATGATTAGTGAGATTGGACTCTTCTGCAAAATTTACAGTGTGACTTTCAAATCAACTCCCTCTCTTATTCTGCTTCTCTTAATTCTTTTCAAACTCACCAGGTTTGAAGCCAGAAGCTGTGTTGTTTCTAGTCCACTCTGCTTTAATTGCAGGGTGTTGTTATCTGATGGAGCTGCCCCATACTGAATCCACAGGTTCCAGCAGAGTAGACAGCTTTGATTTGAATATATGAAAAATAGGGAGATAATTCTGGTCATTGAGTAACTGCTCACAGTGGTGTTTACAAAAACTTATACTTGTTTTTATTTTTATGGCTTGTATTTTTATTTCCCTGCAAAAGAGGAAAAAAAAAAAAGTCTGAAATATGCTTTTACCCATTGTCAGAAAAAGGGTCTGTATATTTTTTTTGAGATTGTAGTGTTTCTTGGCAGGTAGGACCCAACCCAGGAAGGGAGTTCTCAGGTTGTTGTGCCTCGTCCCCTGCTCTGGCACGCTGTCAGGTCCAAAGTGTGTCTGACCACCAGCACGACCAAACCACCAGCAAAACTGTCCAGCCACTCTGCCTACCCCTTTGAGAGTGTGGTTTGTTCATTTGTGGCATGTTAGCCACTTGGGGATGTGTACAGTATGATGTCTGTATGAAACTTAAAAATTAGTAGTTTAAATACCTGATAATTTTCATGAAGTTACTGAATTGTAACAAAAAAAAAAAAAGTCTATGATTGATTTATTTATTTTAGTACTGACATTCGTATTTCAGTCTGAATTCCAAATCTTGTTTAAATTCACATGCTTGTTAAATGCCCTCAGCTGCCTAGTTATGTCAAAATATTAAAGCAGAACATTTCAGTAGCTTTGAAACAAATGTGTTTTGGGGTTTTTTTCCTAAAATTTTCCTGTAGACTAGTTTACACAAACCAAATTCTCATGTATGAGTAGTTTTTCATGACTATTCATGTGGAGAGCTACCTTTCCAAACCTGGAATTTATTTTCAGAGCATTTTATATAACTTGGAAAAGTAGTAATGATGAAGAAGAAGAGTGTTGAGAGTCCCAGTGCCATCTGCTTGGTAGTTCTGGAAATTTTTGAGTATATCATGACATGAAATCACTTACCAAACTGTGTAGGAGCTGAAGACCCTGGGAATTTAGGCTGTAGATCCTTCGTCAGGCTGCCACTCAGGCTTCTGAGGAGTCAAATGGATGAGCAGGCATGAGACCTGACTGAATTGGGTTGTAACCGCATCTAATTCAAACCCTCTCTATGAAATGGTTGTGCTGTAAGCAGTCTGAGATCAGTCAATCAATGGGAAACAGAGTCTTTTGAAGAACTTTTCAAAAACTTGTTTTATTATCACCAACATTACCACCAGAGCAACAAGTACTGTGCCATTTGTGTCAGGGCTCCAATAAGATCAGTGACCCATTTTGCCAGGCTTGAGGCAGATCTGCTAGGGCAGAGTCTGCCTCTTTCACAGCAACTTTGTTGGAATTCATATACAGTACCACAGATAATTGGGTCTCTAATCCGTCTGTTAACTGTTCAAGTTCACATGACTTCACTTTATTCAGAAATTCTGTGACAAAATAGTCTGTTAGCTCATCTTGGATTCCCTTTATTCCCTGACACTGTATAGAGAAGGCTTCTTTTTTCTCTTCTTGCCATTCCACTGCAAGTAATCATACAGTATGTGAAAAGAGATCTGCCCACAAACTCCTCTGGTTCTTATTCCCCTTCCCTGAAAAGGACCTTTGCAGCAGTAAACTCAGAAATGGCACTTTCCTTGACATTTCTCTGGTAATATCTGCTTGGAAAGCTTGGGAAAAAACATTCATGCAAGGTTTCCTTGTAGCTGGCATTATAGTTTTAGTGAAAGAGAGCAGAGATGAAACAGAGTATGGACAAAACAGTGAGCACTTATTTGTTAGAAAACAAAACTTCAGTAGGGGAAAAATATTTTCATAATTCATTTGCTGATTAAGTCAAGTTAGATGTTCTTTGCAACTGATTTATAACATCCTTTCTTTCAGAGTGAAAATCAGCTTTCTGTCTACAGTGTCTCATAAGAAGATTTTTCCATGATCTTTTACATAAAATCATGATGATTTCACAGTATTTGAGAAACAAATCAGAGGGAGTGCTTGTTGTTTGTCAAATTTGTATAGCTCTGGCCTTGCTTTCTTCAGCAAAGACCCTTTTTGAGCATCGTACTTCAGTTTATTTTGCAGCGCAGCTTTTGTGATCTCAGACATACTAGATTTTTGTGATCCCCTTAACTACCTTTTTCCTATTTGCATTTACGTATGTCTTGCCTATGGACAAATCTAGAAAAAAATAACCTGAGTATTGGCAGTGTGTACACTTCCAAGAGATCCCCACTTTAAATATCTTCCTTCTGGGCCATATGGTTTAAAGATATCTCTGACTGTCCTCAGAGCTCATTTTCTTTAATCCTGGATTAGCCTTGTTGCCCTTCTTTACGTTTTCAAGTACTGCAAAGTCTTTCCCCCCCACCACCTCCCGCCCAATGCAGTAAGGGGAAAAGAGCATAATACTCAAAATGATTTAAATTTTGACCAAAGCAATATATAATCCCAGAGTATCCTCCCTGGATTTCTAAACTTGCTTAACATTTCATTGGCCTAGACAGGAAAATTATTTTTCTACAACATCTTGATATTTTTAGAAAGAAGATTACAATTGTATCAGGGTCTTTAAGGTGTCTTCAGCAATCTTATGTGTATTGAATACTCTTGAATAAAAAATGGACTTATGTCCATTGGCCATGTAGACAAGCAGTTGCATTTGATTTGTTAAAATGGACATTTATTAATTGTAATCAGTACTTACTGGTAACATGTTGTAGAAGATATGTGAAATGCTCAAAAGCCACTTGGGCATTTCCAAAAATGATAACAAAGCAAGATCTCTAACAGCAGAACAAGTGCTACTTGTTTGGTATCAAGGAAAAACAAAGCATAATTATGTACTAAAGGGGATTCAAATGGAAAAGCTGTGTTATATAATTCTTTGTCAATGTCATATATATTAAATGGAATTTCTGAGTTTTTATATTCCCTTTTCTAATCTAGAATAGTAACGAGAGGATTAAAGATTGCTTCCATAAATCCTACTTCTTACACTGACTTGAGAAACACCATTTAAAAAAACATTCTTCTTCTCCCTCCAAGTACAGAATTGCTGAATGACACTCCAATATTAACAAGCAACACTTTCAAATTATGTGGCTCCAGCTTAATAATGAAGACCTTCAGATCATGAAAAATCACTGGCAAACAGAAATTGCACTTTTTCAAAACCATCAAAATAACTTTGTCAGTCTGCAGTGATGGTGATGGCTTAAGCAATTATTTTTTAATAGAAGATTGTAAACACCTGCCAGAATCCTTCACATTCCTTAGCAGTGAACACTCTCTCAAAAACAACTATTATGCTCTTTAAAAAAGAAAACAAACAAACAAACAAACCACCCCCCTCCACGAGAGCTAAAATAACAATATTTAGACCAAATGGACCAGTCAGGGAAGAAAAAAAAACAAAACTAAAAATCAAATGCTCATATGTAGCACACTGAACCTCTCTTCATGTCTGCTGCTATCCCTGCATACATTCAGTGTCCCCTACAAAATACATTCAGTATTTATAAATGTTTTAATGCCTTGGCATGTTTACCCTAATTTTGGTAAGTATTTTTTTCATAAAAGGAATGGTCTCCTTGCAAACCCTTGCCTCTCTGTGCTGGAATTTGCTGGGCATGATTTTGTGTTGCTAGAGAGGGGAGCAGGTCTCCAAGGCATAGGCAAGGGGGCTAGAGAGAGATGTGGAAAGGAAGCTGGGTGAGATTTTGCACTCTTGCCACCAAACCAGCAGCTGGCATAGATGAGACAGCGTTACAAGTTTAGAACAGCTGCCAACTAATGTTTGATCAGGGATAAAATATGCCGAGGTGACAACATCTTTCTCCCCTGCATTTCAGGGACTATCATTAAAAATGCAGCAAGGCTCGTACAGGCCCAGAAGGTCCTATGTTCTCTCAAGATACAAGGGAGAGAGACAAGTTCACAAGATGTCAAGAACAATATCCATTTGTGTTTACTATGCAAACCCGCTGAGTAACCTTTCTATTCATGTTTGTACTAAGGACCATTGAGAATTTAGGGGGAAAAAAGAGCTGCTTAGAATGAGAGGGGCACGGCAGCCGTGGAGGAACAAATGTGTGTTTGGGAAGTGGAAAAATGCCACTGCACTGCTAAATGGCTTCTCTGGGAGGAAAAAAATAAAGAAGAGATGCAAGATTAAAAGATGTTTACATTTATACAGAAACCCAGCTAGAAAAGCTGCAGCTCGGCTACAAGTTAGTGTCCGCAGCCCCTTCCCTCCTCCCCTTTTAATAATATATTGATGTAAGCAGCTTGCGCATGCCAAACAAATTCTCTACAGAAAAAGTCAGCTGTCGGAAGGAGGCTCATCAATCTGGCAAAGTGCACTCAGGTAGAATGCCTCTTGGGGAGCCCTCCCTGGCAGCCTCGCCGCTCCAGGGAAAGGGATCACTGCAGCGGATGGGCTCATAAGCGTTCATGAGTCTTTCCACCAGTTTACAGGAAAAGCAGTTGTCGGCAGGAACAATGGCAATTTAATTCTCAGTGATATCATGGGGGGCTATTGCAGATAATTGAACTATAGGAGTTTTGCTATTAAAATGGCAGAGACAGCCAGCAAAATTCTCTCAATCAATGTCTCATTACTAATACAGAAAGGAGAGCAAATCCCAAGATGTTCAGTTTGGGATTCTTGGCTGAAGTTTTTTAGGAGACATATTATACATTACTTCTCATGTTTCTCAGATTGTTTCATAGTTTCTTCTTCTCTGAATAGGAGGAAGAAGAGGAAATGTATTTATCTTTCTGTTGCACCTATGACTTCCCCATGGATGACGACTGGATAACACAGCTTTAGGAATGCTATGCGGTATCATAAAGCAGCTACAAAAGACACACCCAACACACTGAATTAGGAAACATATTTTGTAGTTTCAACTATGATAAAAAATAATTTGCTTTCTCAGTGCAGTACTGGTCTTCTTTCTTCTGAATCTAATGGTGAAGACACTTTCTATTTCTATTGACAACATTGTATGAATTAACTAGATATTTTCCCTAACTGTTTAATGATTTAGAAATTGAATTCTGTGCTTTGGTTTTAATGTCATAGGGGCTGTAGTGGTGATTATGGTAAGAAAATCTTTGTGCATGTAGTGGGAGAAAAACCTTTTAAGCTAAGAATTGAAATATGGAGATGACTTTCCTATTTAATAGACTGATTAAAAAAACTTTAAGCATTTTCATAAATTGAAAATAGTGTGGTTGGCTTTGTCAACCAGTTAGATAAAGGTTGGAGGTGCTTTACCATCCATATTTTGGGAAAATAATGAAAACTGTACAAATGTTTTTCAAAATTAAATACTGAATATGAATATGTTTCAATCTCAAAATGATCATTGCAGGAAGCATGATCAGCCACCATGAGTGCTAGTACAATTATCAGTTCTCAAGGAGCTAAAATAAATATTTAAATTTATTTCAGTACAGCTGCACTGCTTTCTGCTTGGGCATATGGTGATCAAAGGATAAGAGTATTGAGAAGTCTATCTCAGGAGATTAGATTTCCAAAACAGAATAAAGAATCTGCCACAAAGAAGGTCACCTATTTTTCTGGTAGAGAAGAGGTTTTTTTGGCATCTTTCTTTACTAGTGAAAATTGTATAAATAGGAACCTCTAAGACTTCATCTAAAAGTGTGATTTTGCATATAGGTAGATGACTAATAAAAAGACAGTACTAATGTTTTATTTCTGCTTAAATTACTTGTGGGGACTTTTTTTCTCAGTATTGATATGATTGTTCAAGAAGTGACTTGAAAACAAATATATGTCTACCAAACAGAAATAAAACATTTTATTTCCTGCATAAGAAAGTATTTTTCATGACCTAGTGACATTATTACACTCAGAAAATAAAGAATCTTTGCAAAACCTAAGGTTGCTGTAGAGAAGTTGTGGATGCCCCATCCCTGGAAATGTTGGAAATGTCCTGGATGGGGTTTTGTGAATCCTGGTCGCTGCCCATGGCATTGTAACTAGATGATCTTTATGGTTCCTTCCAAACCAAACCATTCTCTGATTCTATGAGTACCCAGATGGAACACACCAGCGTGCATTTGGGTTTGTTACAATGGTGTTCCATACAGTGGTCAAACTTCTTAAACAACTTTGTGAGAGAGCTAGCCCCACATTGTGTGAAGCCATCTGGCTTGACCAGTAATATTGAGGGAAAAGGGAATCTCATCTTCTTACTCTCCCACGAACATCTAAACCACAACCATAGTCAGGATGTGAAAGTTTCTGGACATCACAAACAAGGAAAACATTTCTCAGAGATCACATTCCTCTACTGTAAGCACATTTCTAAAGAACTTTGGTATTATTATTAGAATTGGCGTAAAAAACATTAATTGACATCTAATATATTCTCACACAAACACACACACACACACGTATATAATTACTTTATTGCAGCTTTATGTTAACTTGAAAGACAGAGTATGCTGCTCTGAAAAGAAAGTCTGAACTTTTTATGCTATATCATCACTAGTGCTTTTACTCCTCTAGGAGCCAGGAAAAGGTCAAGGAAACCTGGAAAATATTTTTCTTTTCATGAGGACGGTTTCATACAACTTTTACCAGGGCCTCACTTTAGCTTTCTTCGAAAAGACATCATCTGATGGTACTACTAAATTAAGAAAAAAAACAGAAAGGGAAAAAAAATTGAAATTTTGAAAATTAGCGTTATAAATGTCCTAAACCTGGTATTTTCTTGGATTAGTTATGGGAGGTAAACCATGGACGTTACCTGTTGAGACTGAGAACATTCATTAGATATCACTAAAAATGTCTGAGAAATGGGAAATAGTAACAAATTAGGTAAAAATTAAAGTGGGTTTTTGTGTGTAAAGGTTGTCAATTATTATAAGATTTTTCACAAGTGTTTGCTAAAAGCCCTATCTCCTAAACACTCTTGATAGTGTCAGAATCTAAGCATCCATCCATAAAAATGCAAGCATTAGAAGATTTTTTGTCATGGAGGAAAAAACTTTCAACAGCTGAACATGTCACATGAAGGCATCATAGAGTTTAAAACTAATAAAGAAAGGCAAACTGAAGAATGGTGTCGTTTGTGCACTCATACTTACACCTCATATTAGCAGCTCATTGTATTTAGGATGCCTTGAGTCTTAGTGAGTTGAGTGGGATGACACAACATTGTCCATTGCCAGTTAGTTCAGTATCCGTCATTGTTATTCCTGTCCTTTGCTTCCTTTTCACACTGCTCATATTTAGAGCAGTTGTTTTATTCTGCCTGCTTAGCACCAAATTGGCCTCCTCTTAAACCAGCTCTAACGATTTAATGTTACTGAGCAAGTTTTCCCTCAGCCATGTGACAGGTGATTAGCACTTTAGCCATCAGCACCAATGTCGGGATGTCTTCACTTAAAGATGAACAGTTCTTTCTCACCTTCCTCGAACTTCCCTCACTAACAAATGCCAGCTGCATTTGGCATCAGGTGTGCGTCGGTTCTGGCACCCACACAGACAGAGGTGAAGGGGTTACACAGTGCAGGGCTGCTCAGCAGGTCTGTAACATATCCACACGTCCTACTGCTTTTAGCAGGTGCACGTGCTCTTGGCCTCCAGCCCCCTTGGCTGAGGAAACCAGTCCAGAAGTCCTGAGGGGTCCAGCCCAGCCATGTGCTGCAGCTGACAATGGAGGGGAATCCCACCGAGGTCAGCAGGAGCAGGAGTAAGACCAAACTTCCAGATCTTGTGCAATACACTAGAAATATCTCTGATGCTTTCAGGTCTGGCAAAATTCAGAAACTAATTATCTAACATTTTGTTTCTAACATTTGTCACTGTTTTATTTTTATCCACAACTTTCAAGTGGACTGTGATTTTAATTAGCTTGTACTAGAACAGAATGTTGGAGAACTTGGAGGTTTTTAAAGGGGAGCCTTCTCATCATGTGGGGTTTTCAATGCTTACTTGTCTCTACTAATTAGAAGTGCTTATAAATTAATTATAAGCCTGCTTTTCAAACCAGTAGGAAAAAAACTGTGCTATGCTGGATATGATTAAGATATAAGAACAAAGAATTCAAGAGAAAACACAGTATTTTTATTGACTGACCCATCTTTTAGCCTTTTCCTTGTGAAATTCATTTTTCTTTATAAAAAGACCTCCTGCTCTTTGTTGAATAAAGATGTAAGCTTTATTCATAAATGTATTTTTGACTACTTTAAATAAACATTGCAATGAAAGCCTAAAATAAAAATAAAAAAAGAGGAAAATGTACATTATAATATGCAAATACAAACATCCTTTACTTCTAATACAGAGAAGCAAATAAAATCAGAGTCTGTATATAGCCTCAGGAAAAAGTGTAACTCTTCCTGGAAACCATTCCTAGAACTCTACTGGGACAGGAATTGCATGGGAATTGACGCTTTTCCATCTCCACCTCTTTGTGTCTCTACATATCTCTCATACACCTGGAATTGCAACATTGACTTTTTGTATCAATTTATGAATTCATCTTCATTTATATGCTTGAAGAGTGGAGAACCAAACATGCACTTGAAATTCTTCTTTCTAATAAAGGCTTAGAAGTCCTACCTCACTTGTAAATAAAACCTACAAAAGGCATGACAGAAAAAAAAAGATTAGAATATTAAATGGAAAAAAATATCTATATAAGGAAAAAAATATCTATATAGATATAGATATATCTATATATATCTATATCTATAATGTGTGTAATCTTGCTGCTTTATTGAGATTTTCTCTCATAAAACCAGGAATGTGGGATCAGAAAGTGCAAATGAAAAATAGTTTGTTATGGTAAGATGAATTATCAATATTTTTAAATCTATTTCTCTTTGGATTTTTTTTTTTGGTTTTTTTTCTGCTGTACAAGAACTTTTATAAAAAGGTAAAAATCAAAGGAAAAGGGAAAATCTATGGGTTTCTGCTTCATTATGGTAGCTGCCTTTTTGTTTATGACATTGCTCAATGTTTTTAAGGCGTCTCCTCCATCGCTGAACTAGCCTGAAAAATGTTTTGGTGACTTCTCCATCTGATTCTTATCTTCTTACCTAATTTAGAGACCTGCTGTGTCAAAGGACACCAGCTCTCTGAAGCTGCTTGAATCTGTTCTGCCTGAACCTGAATACACAATACACAATGACCCAGCCCACTGAAGTGAGCCAGGGCACAGCAAATCAAGTGTATTGCTGACCTGTTTGGTGAAAGGCATCCATCCATCTGCTCAGCTTCCCTGTATTCTGAGAATGTAAACAAAAACACATATTCCTGATGTCTACTCTCTTTTTTCTCTTTTGGGACTTTGTGTATTTTGTCACATTTAGAACTGAATGACAGAAATAACCTTTTCCTCCCACTAAGAAGGATAGCTTGACACATAAAATTGACCTGGTGTCTTCTCTCTGAAGAAAAGATTTTTTGATAAAAAAGGGAAAGTTGGAAAATACTTTGTGCCTTTTATTAAATTTTGTGTGTGTGTGTGTGAATGTTTTTTATTATCTGAATTTCCAAACTTTGGCATGAATTTTGAAACCTTTGACATGCAACTGATAAGTTTTCTAAACTCTAAACCTGAAATGCATTTACGTTTTCTATACACAGATCACATCCCACACCTGTGACTATCTAATCCTGCCACTCATTGAAATGAAACAAACCCATAAATGCTCTTAACGCTTGTTCATTGAGAAGATGTGAGGCACAGCCATAAAATGCACACTTCTGCCACAACCATTCTTCCTCCTCAGATACTGTTTCACATTCAGTATTTTTATATTGTTTGTAAGATGTATATCTACTTCCAGTTACTCTTCAAAGACCTAGTGATTAATAGTTCTATTTTCATTTATTTTCAGACACTGCAGTGGTGTTTTGTCCTAATTCCTTTGCAGCTGTTTTAATCTTCTCCTGCATATTCCCTGCTTCCTCATTGTTTCACTACTTTTTATTTTAGGAATGAACTTGAGCTGACTTAATCTGTCTCTTAGGAAAAGAATCTTCTTTGAATTTTCTTCTGAAATCAACATGAACACTGTTGATATTTTCAGAGGTGGTGACTTGTACTCCTGTCATTTGAAAGACCTTTTCTGTATCAGCTTATATTATTTTTTTTCTGTAAGTTTCTATATGATCTATGTACTGAATGAAGTCTTATATGGCCTGTGTGAATTTAATATAGACTACTCTTTAATTAAGAATCATTAGTCTACTATGTTAGTTGTTAGTATGATGATGCTTTGAACACATTCTTCCAATGCAGACTCTTTTCTTCAGGACTGTCATAAAAAGGCATTACTTTAAGTCAAGAGAATTGATGTTTCCCTTTTGTTTTCTGTAGTTTTTCAGGAAAAAAATTATTTGGAGTTTTTTCTTGCTCTTACTGTCATCTGAGGCAGAATATAGAATTAATTTACTTTGACCAAGTGCTTAATTTTTAATTTCTTCTGTTTCTGAGTGATTCATAATGCATATATACAGGGGAACAGTACTTTAACATATATGTCCAACAGAAAAATGTGTTATCTATTAGGCTTACATAGTAATTATGGACAAACATTGATGTTGCATCCCAGGTTTGAGTTCGGATTAGGGGTTCTGATCTTTGTTAGTTAGCCAGTTCTGTGTACCCTTGTGCATCCCCCGTGTTTTCCCCGCCCTGCGGTGGTTAGCTCCAGGCTGCCTGCCATTGGAGCTTCCCCCTGCCACTCCTGTAGCCACTCCCTGCCCACTCCTGAGAATTCTGTGTCCATCACCCCATTCCCGTGATCCCACTAGCCCTGAAGCCCTGTGTCCGCCCCTGCCGCGTTCCCGTTGGTCACCGTGGTCCACGTCATTGCCGCAGCACCTGTGCTCGTTGGGCGGAAGGGCCTTCGCCCTCCCTGTCCCACCCCTATATCATCCTGCTCCCTGCCCGGTCCCATTGCCATTTTCATTCACGTGAGGCTGGGAGCGGTCTGCGGCTTCTCCATCGCGGCTCCCATGGCCAATAAAGCACCCAGCTGCCACACGGACGGATTTGGACAATTCCCTTGCCTCTTTATTTCCTCCCTCGCACCAACGGCAAAGTGCCGCCAACCCCCCACCGGTGTGCAGCAACAGAAGCGCCTGGGAACCGCGACAAGCGCCGGCCCTGACAAGGAGCTGAGGCGCCCAAGCTGGGCACTCGGGAGCTGACCAGGGCCGAGAAAAGTAATGCATTGTCGCTCATTCTTACTCTCTTTCTTTGGAATCTTACTTTTAAAACATTGTTCTCTTCTCACATACTAACTGCAGCAGAATCATAACTGCAAGAACCACAAGAAAAAATTAAAAATCCCAAGTATATTGTAGCTTTAGAGTTTCACTTAGGGACATGATAGGGATGGGAAGATTAGATAATTTTGAGTGTTTAGCTTTTGCAATATTAAAAGCAGCAAGTATCATTACTAGTTGTGCTTAATGCTCCTGTGCATATCTACAAACATATATTCACTCTCATTGAGCTTCCATTTGGGTATCAGACACCTTTATCCATGAATTCTAAGTATAACATTCTTTTTCCATTTCTTTTTAATTATGAGGTTCAACAAAAGAGAATTACTCTTGTAATTCTACTCAGGATTTATAATTTCAGAAAGCCCTAGGTGCAAACCTACATTCCAAATATGCTCATTTAAAAATGGACTCCTGTAATTATATGATCATTTCTTTCCAAATCTGCAGGGGACAGTAACTCAATAGAAAGCATGAAAAAATTAATGAGAAGCTTAATTATAATAATATCATTAAATCCTAATAAGAGAAAAAGTCTAACTTTATTTTAGCTTGGACAGCTAATATAATTTTGTTACAGCATGGTAATGATATTTTCTCAGTTTTTAGAGAAACTAATAACATGATGACAAAGGCTGGATAATTTTCATTTTCCTTCTCTTTCTTTTACCTTTCTCATATATGTAAATAAAAATCAAAGAAAAAAATATTCTTTTAATTGTAAATGTATATGGGCAAAATCTAATACCATTTAATTAATATCAACCATACATTTTTTTTCCATCAATATTTAGTATTTCACCAGAAAATTTTAGCAACCATTGTATAATTTTTCATAAAAACATACTTTGTCTTTCACAATTCTGGCTCTAAATACCTTCATTCATAGTGGCTGAAGACAGGATCTTTGAGGTGCTTTGCCTTCTACTTTAAAGAGCAACATACAAATGATAACAGCCAAACTTCAGTTACCATAGCTACAGACTGGTGGTTGCATTCGTGCTATATTAATATTTAGCAGATATCAGAGTTTCCTTATTTTTTCCCATTTACAATCCTGATACTTTACAGAAGTTATTTATAAGGAGTACAACATTCCTGAACACACAGCCCTGCTGGTGACAAATGTTTAAACGTGGAGTGCATTAGTGTGGCATCAGACATTGTCAATAATGCATGCTCACCACCATTTAATTATTTTGAAAACATCTGTTGAAGTAAAATATGTTCCAGAGGGGAATAAGGAAGTCAAGTGCATTAGTGACTGTGTTAACCACATTTCACTCTGTAACACAGAAAACCCTAAAGGGAAGACCGAGATTCAAGGACATCAAGAGAATGTTAAATTCGTTCTCACTGTTAGTCTTTGTAGCCAAAGAAGTGGCATAGATAAATCTTTTGCTTAGGGCTGGTTTTCCAAGAATTTTTAAAATAGGGCTAAGATATTGCATCAGAAAATGTAGTGAAAATTCTTTCTTTTTTTTCCATAATACACCTGAATATGTGCAGTTTATATTCTGAGAGATCCTAAATAATTACTGATATAGTGTGAAACCATTTTGCAAGTGAAGGTTACTTTACTCTTAGCTCAGAGTAAGGAACAACAAATTCTCCCAAATTCTGGTGTCAGAGCGTGATGACAATAAGTTTATGTATGAGTGTTTAAAATCTATCTGACTGTTTAAAATCTATCCAATTCTTCACATTCCATCCTTTCGGCATCTTTCATAAATTACTTAAGGAGGAAATGCAGGATGCTTATTGAGATGCTGTCTGACATATTCCACTGCAATAATTCTCTCATTGTACTCTTTTTGAGAACAGCATTGACCATCATCATCAAGTTAACTTAGCAGGTCATAGCTAATAGTGCAAGGACCTAATAGATTTGTAATCAGGGTGTGCAAATATGGATATGCCACAGGCAGTATGAGGCAACAGTTTTAAATGATGTGGACATGAATTCAGAAATGGACAGCATGCTTCTCTAAACGCTGCACAGAGAGGAAGGAGCCAAATAATTAATAGAACAGCCCAGCGTGTCACTCTCTCCTGGAAGTTAAACTCTTGTGGAAGTCCTTAAATCCAGTCAGTGGAGACAGCCTGAAGCCCCCAAAGAACAATGCAGGAGGTTCAAGCAAGGTGCTCGCTGGGGGGCTGACAGCTGTATCCAGCAGGGAACAGTCAATACTCATCTGAAGGGACTTGCATATGGCTGAAAATACTACCAAAGGGGAAAATAAAGTGCCCTAAAACAGCCATAAGGGACAGCTTTGTGAAGAACAGGTGATACTTTGGTCATAGAGAGAAACTTCCAGTGTGGGAGGATGTATGAAGCCTCAGAGAGAAGGAAAACTCATGTTGAAGCAAGCAAAGAAGAAGGCAGCGGCAGAAGGCACCAGAGGCTGCAGCCTGGTATATTCCTGAGGTGGCAGAATGAAGCAGAGTCCTGCCTACAGCAATGAACACAGCCCAGGGTCCTTGGCTCCCCTGGCTCAGGGAGAAGAGAGTGGACTGTCTTCCAGCAGTGTTTGAGCCCACTTAAGATGTAATTAATTTTCAGAAGGGTAAGCATGTCTATCTATTGACTGTAGGGGAAGCATGGTTGATGAGATTTCCCTGAGACCCAGTCATTAAACATTCAAAATTTGGTGAGAGGAATGCAGACTGGGCATATATGGGGTTAATGGTCCTATATCTTTATCTCAGCAGGCAGCCAGTACTAGTGTTAATAGCAGGGAATTCTCTGAGAGCCATTAGAGGGATCTGGGGGAGCTCCACTGCTTTGTGGTCCCTTTCATCAGCTTCCTTAGTATGACAAATAGCTTGAGGCTGCCTACCAGTCAGTTATTTTTAAAGGTGTGTGAAAGTATATAAAAACATCTGTTTAAAGCCACCATTTTGAACTGTCTTTTCAGTGACATGAAAAACACACGAACCTAATTTAAGCTGAGTACGCAGAGCTTCATTTTCACCAATACATTTTTTCCCTGTCTTGATTTTTTCATGTGAAAGGCTCATTTGTCCATGTAAATTCGATCACCAGCCAAGAAAAGAACATTGAACAAACCCCCAATTTTTTCTGTACACACAAGTCTGGACTGCACAGCTTATACCCTTCACTCTAATTTACAAATGAAAAATATCACTTAGCTCATTTACCATGTTTTTGAAAACATGAGAAGCTTGTGGCTAGAATTTTTACATTCTCCCTAGTCCCCTCTGCAAATGGTTGAGAAGAGGATGAATTTTTCACCAAAACCTCCTGATCATCATAAATAAGTCAACACTAGAGGGACTGTTTATACCAAGGGAAAAAAACTCTATAGAAAGATAGTGGCAGAGACTCCAGTATGACATGGGCACAAGTTCAGTTCAGTAGACAAAGTCCCAGTTTGTGCTGGAAGAATGTTTCGAGGAAAAGCTTTTAGAATATACAATCACAAAGCAGGTAAAGAAATTACTGCTTTATTTACATGGTTGCAGAGATGATAAAATAGTGTTAGCAATATGAAATTCTTGAATTCCTGGACTTGGCATTTTACTTCTATATTGTCTTTTTTCAAATCTCAGCACATTGTGTCTATGTTGTACATATTATGACCGTTGTAGTCACACACACACACACACACACACACACACATATATATATATATATACTTATATATTTATATTTTGCAGCTGCTTATTTTCAGCTTTTTGCTGGGTCTTCTTTATGTTATTTCCACTTCTGAGGTTTTTGATGTCCTTTGAAATATGGCAGTTTAGAAATAGTTACAATAGACAACTGGCTGCATATAGTGTTTTTCTTCCTACTACTTCATATTGAAAATAAACTGTTTGTTGTTTAGTTCCAACTTTGAGTTCTTTAAATTGAACAGTCAGAGAATACACAAAAGTTTCTGGCAGTGAGTTCTTCCTATGTGCAGTCACTAAAAGAAAAAAAAGTCTGCATATTTAACATAATTTAACAACCCTACAGACTGAACAATTATCCTAATAGCAGGGAACCAGGCCCTACTGGTAAGTTTTATCCTCCCTTTGTCAGACTTGTTTCTTTGATATTAGTATCTAAATGCCCACCACAGGGTGAAACTAGGCTTTATTAAAGGAGGGTCAACATTCTGTTAATCTAATTTAAAAGCATTAAGGGGAGTAGAGGAGAATTAATTGATTTGTTGGGAGGGTTCTGACTCCAGCCAACCTGTTCTTGCTGTTTACATTCTCTCTTCATTTAGATGATATATATAAATTTGTACTTGAGCAGTAGTACAAAGTGCATAATATTTTGTCTTCAATTACAAAAATATTCGATAGCATATTTTGATACATATCAAGTGAAGTAATTTAAAACATCATAACTTTCAGTAATCAGCAAAGACTCAGCTTTAGCATACTGGTAATAACTCTAGAAAAACTAGTCTTTAGCACAGAGAAATTAAACTGTTTCAGTAGAATGGATCAGGCTGCTTGCAGAAAGGAGTTATGTTCTATATTAAAAGTACTGTGACCACTGAAACAAGTGAGAAAAATTTTCTTGGAGTTGCCTGGATATTTTTGAATAATGATTAAAATAATCACAAACTTCAAATTATTGAAAACTTCTACATTTACCAGTGAAGTTTCTGTAGTTCCAATTCTAAAGTATGTTTGGAGGACATGATTTTTTGTTTCATAGTTTGTTTTTCCCTATGACTCCTATCTCTTCTCACTTTTTTCTTCTATATGTAATTTAAAAAGCTGAAATAACAAAGGACAATTTAGTAACAGCCTGGAGAGGGAAAAAAAGTATGGAATTAGTTCTCCATGCATAAAAATCATGGACACTCATTTCTTTATGGATTCATACCTAAGATTGATGAAGCTGACATTTAAGAAGGTGCAGTCTCTGATTGAAAATGTGATTGAAGTTTTCCCACAGTGGGAGTTTTTACTGGATTCCCTTCTGTCTGGATTCTCTCCACGTGAGCCTTTTCTTCAGTGGGGACAATAATAAATGTCTAACAGTGTCTATTTTGACAAGGCTTGTAGGAGTTATTCTCTCCAACAAATCTACTCTTCTGTCATATTTGGATGGCTGTGGCCAATGAGTGAAAACTTGCTGGAGGGAACACAAGTGTGCATATTCATATGTCATAGTAATATTTTGTTGGGAGAGAAGTGAAATAACAAAATATTTCCAAAATATAAATTAAAAAAAAATACGCTTTAAAAATCTGTGAAGAAAAAGTTATCCTCATATTTTTTGTTTCATTTTCAGTTTCTTTGAGCCAAGATCATAATAAATTATTTAGAAATACTTCTAATCAAGAATTTTCAAATGCATAAAGTGCTTTATGAAGTGCAAGAAGTAAAAAAAGAAGCAAGATGGTTTCACACATATATATGGGATCAGTTCCATACACTAGAGGAATTGATTAAGCCCTTGAATAAAATTATATCAACTATCTGAAATTAATAGAATGAGTGAATTCACAATGCAGTTTGTATAAGGACAGCAATTTGAGGCACCAGAGAATATGACTTAGATTTAGCCTTCTATTTCATATTGAGAACATATTCAGACAGAATCCTAAAAGTTTTTGACAGAAATCCTTAAGGGATTTCTGTCAAAAAGAACAGAACACTTCCAGCGAAGGCTTCAGGTCTATTAAGACCTGAACAAAGAACTAGAACACTTCCAGAGAAGGCTTCAGGTCTATTAAGACGAAGGTCAGCTGTCTGTACTAAAGTTAATGGAACAATTGTGCTTCTATGCACAGTATAAAGCCTTCTCCTTATATGTTCCAGTGGATCACCAAATCTTAGTGGTGCCTAAACTTCCATATTGGTCTGGCTATAGTGGAGGAGCCCACACCCACAAGGACTGAGAAAGTAAAGACTTACCTGTGTCACTTTAGGGGCCTGACATACTGACAAGAATTTTTCTGGTGCTTGAAGCTGACTTTGTGGAATTTTCTCTTCCACATATCCCTAGCCAAAGCAATGAAGGCTACACAAAATGAGGCATTTGTGAAATATAATCACAGTCACAGTAATTCACTCTGTCCTGGCTATAGCAAAAGCACCCATCTTTTATAAAGCTTTCCAGCAGTCCGAGAGCTTAAGAACTCAAATCTCAAGCATTGACTGTAGGCAGTGCCCTTCTCAGGGAATCTGAGCTGCTGCTGCTCTTCAGGTGACTCAAGAAGGAGTGGAGAGATGGTTAGCAAATGTTTGTCTGGAAACCACAAACAGTAGAGGAAAGGCCACATCCCACAGTTTTCCTGTCTCAGCAGTATCTAGGCAGCTACTTTTTGCCCTGTACACTGTACACTCTCCCATGTAGACTGGCACAATGGTCCATCCTTTCTGAGAGCAAAATGAGAGTATCTACTGAGAAGTCTGTGAGTCTCTGGAGTTAGCTCATCCCCCTGTCTCCTGGCTGCTCTGGGCCTCAGCTCCTTCAAATCATCTCCCACTGCATGATGAAGAAAATGCCCAACTAGAAATCTGCCCCTTCATGAAAGACATTCATCTGTCCCTCTTATAGTGGGGAAGGAAGAAGCTGCTTTACTTCTTTCTCAGCCCTGCCTTGCAGAGTCACTTTTTCTGGGATTTTGATTGCTTCTATTGGTCTCAATAATAGCTATAATTAAATATTGAAAATCTATGCTTGGAAGAAGACATTTTGGGAATAGATGTGATGATCTACTTTGGTAGATATCTCTTGAGAAAGTGAAGTTATTCACCTGCAATTCATACTCTACAGAGATCAAATTTAATTTAATTAACAGTTTCTCAATTCGTCTCACATAAAATAGTTCTGGAAATATCTGGCTTTTTTATTTTCTTGTTTCTGAGTGATTTGAGAAAAAAATATATCTATAACTTAATGAATGCTAAAACACAGGATCTGCAAACACCTGTTTCAAGTATTTCAGATTTTCTACTTCAACCAGGTCAGTTTTTATTTAAATTCTGGATTTTGTTGTGTCTGCCCTAATATGCAGCAACATTTGCTTTTCATGTTTATATAATGAGAATGTCACTGCCAAATAAACTGGTTAAAAAAAAGCATACTTTTTGATTTTGCAACCTTGAAATTGTTTTCATTTCTGTTTTCTTAAATTGTTTGCATATTTAAAAGAGGGCAAAACTCACTCTGACAATCTGCTTTCCTGCAGGAGGAAACAGAGGACAGAGATTGTCATGCTAAAGTCATTTCAAAGTATCTGAAGGTTCAGGCTCAGTACTTGGAATGGGAGTGCCCCAGTTAAGCACTGCATTTGAAGTTCTCCCATCTTTTTTACAGGTCTTTTATTACATTATTCTAAATGAACTCTGGGAACAACAGAAGAGATAATTTAAAAAAGCAAAATCCTTATCCCCCCCTCCCTCAAAAGGCAGTGTATTTTGAAGATCCCTCCACTCTTTCTTTTTTTTTTTTTTTTCCTGAAGAAGCCATACTTCTTCAATAATTCAGGAAAAGCAAGAACCAGCAGATCTTACAGCATATTTGATGTGCCAGCAAACAGGCTGGAGATTGTTTCATTTCAATTAGCCCCTTTGTTGCAGACAAAAGACTGACAAACACACTGAGAGAGGGACAGGCATATGGCACTTTACTTTCCACTTTGCTTTTTATTTGATGATAGTTCTGTTATCACAGCCTCTCACCGATTCCCCTGCCTTGTGCTCGCTTCCTCCTTTGCCATACTTTATCTACCATTGTTCCCCTTGTATTGTCTTACTTGGGATCAAGTGATTCTCTCCAGCACAAAAATAAGAAGACGTATTCTTTTTCAGCCTCTTCTGATCTCCCAAGCTAATTGGCTCAGGTGTAAACCAAGCCAGCAGGGCTGTGACTTTGATGTGACACTTTAGAGCAGAGCACCTGGTAACATCCCTGTTTGTATGTCAAATACCAGCCGGCCTTGCCTGCTGCTCAAACCCAGCTAATAAAAACGCTAGTAATCACGTTGTATTACAAGGCTCAAATTCATGCTGTTACTTTATTGCAAGGTTGTCATTAATTTTGCAGGGTGAACCTGGAATCCGATCCGACCTGTTTTTAATGAGTGTGGGTCTGTGTGGAGCTGTGTAAGTGACTGACAGAAAGGTGACTGCCAGCTGTTTCTTCTTTACATATGGTGTTACCCTTTGCTTTGATCAATAATGCTGTTTCACTTTAAAAAGAAACTCATTTTGTAAGGATGCAGAAGAGGGACCTTCCTACCTCCCTTGTCCCCGTGGTTTACTTGTAAAGTATACACAATTAGGGAAAGGTCAGTCAACAATAAGTAATGTCTTACTGTTTTGCTAGAGATTGTTTCTCTCTTTTGGACCTGTCGTTTAACAGTTGTCTTATTGTTGTTGCTTGCAATGGTATTTGGTAGAATTACAAACCTGAGTAAAACCTAGGAAAAATTTTTAAAAATGGGCTAAAGAATGTAGCATCTAAAATTAATCTATCAAAATTCTTCTGAATCACAAAGAGTCTTTCTGAGTGCAGTCTAGTACCAATGAAGTTATTTTTGCATATAATATTTATAAAGCTATTAATATATATATGCATATGCATCTTTGTATCTAAAATAGTATTTGCTTTTTTATTGTGGGGAAAATATTAAATCTTCTCATATTGTGCAACTATAGCCATACATTCCTTCAATATTTAACAAAGATGCTATCAGCAATTAATTTATTGTCTGATCAGCCAGGAACCACTAGAATTTGTAGTGGTAAGCTAAGAATGCAGGATAACAATAAGATCTTACTTTAAGATATGAAGAATATTCATCAAATGATTTTTGATCATTGCTGTTAATCCTTTTGGTCATATTGGAAAAATATATTTGAATGCTGAGAGATAGGGACATATTGTACAGAAGCTAAAGCATATAAGAACTTGGAACAAGGTAGCTCCTAATTAATTTACAAAACAGATTAATGCTTTTTTCTAAATGGAATTAAAATCATAAATAATTTCTGGAGATACCCGGGAAAAAAATCTAAAATCCCTAAATTGAAAATTAAAAGGAAAAAAACATTGAAGGTAGAGAAAATATGCATTAAATGTTTATTTTATTTCCTTTTTTTTTTCATTCATGGAACATAGGTTTTGAACTTTCAGTTTTATAGCATGGCCAGGAGTCCTTAGAAGAATGCTGGAAACTAACAGCTCAAACTGAGCTCCTCAGCATCACAAAGTGAGCCATTCAGTGCTCTATCTGCACTTCAGGTATTGTTGTCTTTAATAACTGTTACAAACCTGTCGTTTTTTCCCAAAACAGAGGTGCTTTGTACTGCCAAAAGTAAGTCCCTGTAAGTTAAAATTCATTGCGCAAGAATAGACAAGAACTGTAAAATCACAGTATCTAAGATGTATTTTTTTTTTAATAGGAAAATAATAGTAGTTCACATAAAGATTTTTTTGCTAAATTTTCTTCAAGTTTTGCAAACAGTAATTTGCTGTTAGGCTTGGTTGTGTCTAATGTTTTCTTGAATTGTCTATGCAAAAGGACTGAAAAGCACACTAAGGGTACATATGGCAAAGCAAACTGAAAAACCTCTCTATAAAGCCAGAGAGATGATGAAGTAAAATAATTTTACACAACCTTTACATCTTCAATATACTCATGATGATGTAAGAAGTGTAAAAGTAGAGCAAACCACTTAATTAAAAATAATTCAAAGTGTGTATAAATCTATAGCTAGTAAAAAGAAGAAACTTGGAACCTGGTGTCAGGCAAAGATCAGAAGATCAAAGGCACAATTGGGGGATATTTTGAGGAATGGAGAGAAAAACATTAACTATTACCCTTGATAGTGAGCTGAATTTGCCTATAGGGAAAATAATTCCTTGCTGTTTTACTTTCACACTAGTGAAAGGTTATTTACTACACATTTAAACCTGCACAGAAAAACCCAGTGATAAAGAAACAAAGGAAGGACACAATTTCTGTCCCACTTTCCTGACTCTTGAGAGGTCTGGGACTATTGAAATCAATGAGTTCAGTGATACTGTGCTTCTTATCTTTCTAGAGGAAGTTTCCAAGAAGAGTGTGACAAACTTTTAGCATGGTTGTAAATATACATGCATTTATGGAAGTAAATTTGAAAAAAAGTTTGGGGAGCAAATTTATTTGAGTAAAAGCTATTCTGCCTCCTCCAACAAATGTCCAGCCCTACCCATTCTTTAAAAGCAGGCTTTACTATATTATTTGCATTAATCTGTCCTTTATTTGCTTTGTTTTTAATGAAAAACTTGCCTCACTGCTTTCTTTGGAGTAACCATCAGAAACAAAAGGAGACAGCCCTGTCTAGTTTTTCTGGTTAACTAAAATCTACAAGATGAAACTCCATTCCCTAGTACAGAAACTCCCTATATAACTCAGAAATGTAAGTTTGTGTAAGATTTTCTGTTCTCTTTTGGTTTTCTTGCTTGCTTTGTTTTGCTTCTTTACCTAAAGGTAAGAAACTTTATTTTGGTCTACCTCCCACCATTGACCTGGTAACACATTATCATATTTTCTTCTCTGTTTGATTTCCATAGCTTCCTCTTATCTATTTCCATCACTTTCTCTTATCTATTTTACAAAATATATGCACAACCCTGTTACCCTTAAGGCTAACCCAGCCAGTCTCCAGAAAGATTGTTTGGTTTTGATTTCTTGGCTCTGAATGCCAGCCAGAGCAGTACACCCTTAGATCAGTGACATCTACAGATGTTGAAGTAACCACAGAAAAATTTTACTGCTGTTCTGCGATGAAAAGTCTTTCTGCAGATTTTATCTCCAATTTCTGTTACCCTCCTTTAGATGACTGGCTCAAGTGCAATCCTGAGAAGGAGGGAGGGAGGAAGGAGGGAAGGAGGGAGGGAGGGAGGGAGATGTGGCTTCTTTCCTTTGAGAGCAAATGAGTATGTTGGGGCAGAAAGGTTTGGAGACCTCAGGGTGTGGTGGAAAAAACCCCATGAATCTGGGAGCATGTAGCTCCTGCAGAGAGACTGGGAGACCACAGGAAAGAGCAAGGATCAAACAAGCAGGCTTCTAAAGGGATGAAAATAATGTAGCATGGGCTAGAGGGAATGAAGGTAGGGCTTGCTACAACTCACCTCTGAATTGCTTGCCTAGGAGAAAGACACAAAGAACAGGCAGACAACTGGTTGTAGAAACCATTTTTATTTCCATTCTGTCTTCCCTGCTTGCTCTGAGCTCACTCAAAGAATGCTCCTTGCAATTATTATGAGGATTAAGACATTAAGAATGTCACTAATAGAAGCATCAGAAGCCTTTTGGTCTCTTTTTAGAGCTTCTTTTCTGAGATCATGTAGGTAGATCCACCTCAAGATTTCAGTCCATATAAGGTCCTGCCACAGGAACATATCAGACTAGGTTAGATGGCAGACAAAAATGACTATCCTACCTTGGCTCAATATTCATATCTGTTTCTTTTAAAAACGTTGTTACATTTTTATCTCTTTTGTCTTGTGCATCTCTTGAATATTCAGAGGAATTGGGGTTAGTTTTCTGTTCTCCCTCACAAAATTTATGAAGGATCTTAATAAATAAAGGAAAAAAAAAAAAAAAAAAAAGAGGGAGGTGACCTTACATGAGTACAAGCAGAGTAACTACTATTAGTTTTCCTGCTAAATAACTTCTGACTTCAGTGTAACCACAGTGTGTCTTTTAAGAAAAAACAGATTGATATAGTCAATTTATTACCAACTCTGTTCCCATTTATATGGGACATGTTGGCCTGATGACCAATATGGCTGTGCTTAGTATTTTTTTGAGATCAGTGTGATTTTTTTGTAACAGAAAAGGTCTTCCTCTTAGTTATGGAACCATCTTCTGGGGTCTTTGAACTCTCTGACGGTTGTATTAAATCTACACAATGTTTAACCAATCAATCATGTATTATTTTCTAATTATTTTCATTTTCAGGGCATAATTCTGCCTCTGAAAATATGAATTTCATTATATTTTTATAACTTATTTATAATTAGTGCATTGAATAAAGATCATGATGTTTCCTTACAGAATAAAATGTGATTAGAATCTAGGTTTCTTTTTGGGATTTTTTGATATTACTGTCATTCTTGTATAGCCTGCCATGCATACTAACTCCCAAACTTTAGTATTTGATACCCAACTACTCTGTAGCTTTATCTTGCCTCTAGAACTTGAAGCAGTCTTTGATTTTATATTCCTTGCATTTACTGTTTTCCATAATGTGGAAATTCACACCATCCCATTGAAAAATAAATTTCTTAACAGCTGCTTAAACCAAATAGTGAGCTGGATAAAGCTGTCATGCAGTACTGATTTAGTCAGAGAACCTAGGAAATTTCCCAAACCCATAATTTTCTTTTCCTTTGGTATCTTGTCTCTTTTGGAGCTTGTGATTTCTTATTTTAATTTTACATTCTGCTACTGCATCTCAGTGACTCATCTTGTTCTTTGGATTAGATTTCTGTGTGTCTTATTTTTCTGGATAAGGATATTTGTTCTGTTTTGTTTCTTCTTTACATTAAAAAAGTCAGTTTGTATTTCCTGCTTCAAGAAAGTCCTTAATATCATCCATTTCCTTCTCTACCCTAAAGCTACCTACAGCAGATCATGGAAACATTTGTTCCCATCTGCACTCCACAGTTGTTTCTTACTTTTGGTTCTATTTGTAGAAATGATTCAAAGGTTTATAGTCATATTAAAACTTTCTGATCTGAGAGTATTTTTCTTTGTTTTTCATGATTGTTTCTTCCATTTTCTAAGAATTGTCTGGTTGTATCCTTCCACTTCACATCTTGAATTTAAACCAGAAACCTGTTGCTACTTGCTTTCTTTTGGTTAGATTTTTTTATGGTGCTAATTCCTCTAAGTAGACTTAATTTTCTGAAATTATATGTCTTTAGACATTAATTTAGCTAAGTTTCTCTTTATTTCTGTAGTATATGTTGTTTCCCACTCTGCTAGCTGGCTGTAGATGGCTCTGTATCCCTTACAAGATTTAAGTACAGTCACTGCTTTCAGAATTATTCAGGTTAGATTTTTTTTAGTGAAGCTGAATTTTTTTCTATAAAAGATACTTTTGTTAAAAAAAAAAGTTACTTCTTCTAAGTCAGCCAAAGGCGTTTCATGCTGTCTTTTCCTGGCACCCATCATGTTTTGCCAATGTTTCCTCCTTACTGGTATTTTTAGTATTTTCATTCTGTTTCTGTTTTCTTTTTCAGCATGTTTCCTTTTTTCCTTTTGCTTTTTCTGAAGCATACTATTCCTGTATTGAAATTATTGCCTTGAAATTCACAATGCCCTTTTTTTTTTTTTTTTTCCTTACAGTTCAGGCATAATACAACCAAAGAAACAGTATGAAGTTCTTTAACCTCTACTTCTGCTACATCTTTATTTTCATACATGAAAAGGTTGATCATATAGCTATAGGTGAATTCTATGTTCAGAGTATAGTAAAGCACTATAATTTCTGGTATTTTCTGATGCCATTCACATGCATGCATTTTGTTGAGTAACTTTGATGCTGCTGAACTTTGGACTATGACCTTCTTGAGCCACTCAAACGAAAATGAATCTTTTCTTGACCTGATACAATTAATTAGGAATGCATTAACATTAGAGTTGGTTTCTGTTATGTATTTTACTCATTAAGGTTGATTTGAATTTTCTAGTTCATTTTTCCTGATCACTTTACCTGATTAACTTGTTCCAAATATTTGAGTTCAGAGATCATTGTGAGGATAAACCTGAAATACCTTTGTGGTATCATGCTTCTCTCCTTTTCCAGATCATTAGAATACAAATGAGCAGTGCTGATCTTTGGGCAGGACACTGAGGCATCTTGATTTCACTCTTTTCTCACTGTGAAACTTGTAATTTATTGCCCTTTTCCCATCAGTGGTGCCACTTGTGCAACATTGTCTTTAACAAGAGGACTTTTCCCAAAGACTTGGTGAAGATTCTTACATACTGCTCTAGGCAGTTCTTTTTCCACTACTTTGTCAGTACTTTCAAGCAGTCTTAATGCATTTTTGTACCCTTACTGGTACCTCTCCTCATACACACATGTTCTGTATTAAGTCCTGCCTTATTTTGTTCAGCTACCTCCTAACCCTGGTTTCATGCAATTACCTTCACAAATAGACCGTTTCAACTCTCTTTATGCAGGACTCCTCTTTTGTTTTCACCTGGCCTTCCCTGACCTGATTTCTGTGAGGTCAAGAACTGTTCTGAAATCCCATTAATCCCAGCCAAGATTACACCACATCTGGCTATCAGTATTGGGCTAGCTGCTGTCTTCAAATACTGCATGATCGGTTGTTTCTGTAAAGCACCACAGAAGTTTGGAAAAGCTAAAGAACAATGGGCTAAGACTCAAAAGTTTGAAAAGGTTCATGAATGTCAAACTTTTTTCCCTCTCTTATTTATATTCCTCTCTCCACAAAAACATTCAAATAGAGTGATTTTTGAAAACACGTCTTGAAGTAAAATATTGTCTTAAATCAAGATTTTTGACAACTTACAAAACCCATTATGAATTCCCCAGAATTAAAATGTTTAAGGATAAATGTAAAGAGAATTAACAAAAAAAATCTTCAGGAATACAAATATTTTTTAAAATATGTAGGACATTCAGACAACTGCAATTTTTTCTTTTAGTGAAGTCATAAAGCTGTTAAAGACATGGGAATTATTTTCCTTTCTTTTTCTATTTTTTTTCAAGGGCCTCACACTGGAAGTAAAGAAGGAAAGTCACTCAGAAAAATTCTTACTATTTCCAGTGTAAGTCAAACAATTTTGTCCTGCAATATCAGGAACAGAAATTTTATCCTGAATATATTTCTAAGAACTGAGAGAAAAAAGGCATTATGTTTCAGAATCTTTCACCAACAGGAAAAATACATTAAATCTGCTGACAATATCAAAGTGATATTTACTGCTACTGATTTTTTTTGAGACCTTAGCATTACATCAGCTCATTTGGATCAGCTCAGTTGTTCATTAGCATCACTACCTCCCATCCAATATTATCTGGGAGAAACACTGAAGAAGAAAGTAAAAGAGGACAAAGTGTGCAGTAACTTGCTCATTTCTATTTCCAGCTTTCAGAGGAAAGCTGAGCTACTGCATTTAATAGTGCTTGAGGAACCTCCTTTCCCATGAAGCTAACTGCATTTTAATTCACACAGACTTTTGAAATGTAAAACATCCTGTAACAGTAAGCTTCAGCTTTGTAGGGGAGAGGTGAGATCCTTTTTTAATTTTATATATATCCTTGGAAGATATACTTAGAAGAAGTGGATGAGATATTGTTTCTGATGGAGAGACTTTTACTCTCACTGAGAAAGACAAAAATAAGCTTATTTTCAAAAGTTAAAAAGACAAACCATGTTTGAGAAACCTGAGAAGAGAATGTTGATACCAGGTAGACCAGGAAGTGGAGGGAAGTTGAATCAACATCTTGATTCCGTTGTTTTTTATTCCCTTTTGTTTCTTCACTGAAAAAAAAACCAAAACTGTGATCAAAACTAATTCTTTTTACACTTTTACTATTTGTTACACTGTTGTAGTTGGTACAATTTCTTTTTCTCAGATTCATATTACTGCATCTGTGAAGAAAACAATCAACTCCTTTCTGCCTTGGCTTGTTTGTCCTTATGAAAAAGTCATGTTCACAGAGCAGTTCCCTCACCAGCCTGTTTATAATTTCTCTGGCCTGATTCTGGTTTCAGTATGGAAGTCTTGGGAACAGTGGGTGTGATGTGTTTGGAATACTTTGTGTGTTCCTTTCCCTAAATACTTCCCATAATCAGTAGAAATTACAGTTTGCGAAAACACCTACCTATCTTTTTTGCTGGAACAGGAATATTTCACAAAGGCTTGTTTCTTAATCCAGTGGGGGCACCAATTTGGTTTTTTTTTTCCTATCTGCTCTCTGACCTCTGACTTGCCTGTCATGCATAATCCATCCAGATGAGAGATCTCCCACAGAATTACTTTTTTACTCAGTGAAACGCAAAAGAATTTTTACTCTGCAACAGGAACGAATGGCAGGTCTGGATTAAAAAATAACCATGGCCCATGCATTGTTTTAAAAAATAGGTCCTTAGATAAATGGCATATGATATGATGATATGATATGATATGATATGATATGATATGATATGATGACAACAAGAAACTGCTAACTTAATGAGATTTTCTGCTTTATTTTTAGAAGAAAGCAAGAGTGAAGTGTCTTTCCTCCCACCTCAGAGAAGAAGGAAATGGTGAAAAGGTCCAACAGGGCACACTTACCATAGAAAGTGCCCATGGCTGGCACATACTGGCAAGTAGGGCAGGTTGAACCAGTGACATGAGAGACTGAAGGGACCTTGACTCTGAGTGATAACAAGGGGATGGAGTTAAATACTGGTACTGATAACTGGTAAGCACTGACCATTCATTATGCTTCACAGAATGGGAAAGTTGGTCAGATGGATCAAGAAACACGAATCCAAAGTGTGGCACAAAAACCAAGCCATCAGATTAGGAACTTTTTCCTTGTCTCTTCAGCTGGACATAGGAAAACTCCAGGGTCACGTGTCCCAGTCTCACTGCTTCTGATCTTCCAGCAAGGACTCCAGACCATTTTAGTTCTTTTCCAGAGTTCATGTAAAAGGTGCCTTTGCTAACCTGCTACCAATAAGTACAGTCAGCTTACCTTTGGCTCCCCACACGGTAGCAAAATCTGAATTGTCGAGGAGTCAAAAACAAGACTGGCAGAGACAGATTGAATCCTGCATTACTCTCTGCCATCTTTTGGTTCAGCTCTGTGGTCTCTTTCATGACACACTGAAAACTCTCTAATACCATATAGGAGGCAGGAAAACATAATCTGATGGTTTGCTATAACAAAGAACTATGTGAAATTGCAATTCACAAGAGTACTCTGGAGAATGTTAATGTCTTTTTGTCTCTTCACCTCAGCTGTAGACCAAATAACCTACAGCTGGCATGAGAACTTATTGGCATAAATAACTGCTGACTGAAGCAGAAAAAGTGATGAGTAGTACCATTTTGTGGTTTGAGGTTCCCTGAGACAGAATAGAGATAAGAGGAGTTGAGTCAAGTACATTTTGAAAGACCAAGAGTGTATTGCAAGTAGGAAAAATAATTGCCTGATCAAGTGAATTTATTCCTAGACTTGAACAAAGAACTGGAAAAAAAATACAGTCAATGACAAAACCAAGGAACTTGTGATCTCTACAGTCTTGTGAAATGTTGACCATCAAGAAGCTGAGTTCATCAGGACTTCTGAAGCAGAACTACTTCTCAGTTCCCAAGACTGAACATCAAGCTGCCAATATCTTGTTACCAGAGTTGTGTCTGTCTCCAATAAGTTTTTAGAAGACTATTTTACTTGTTATCTGATTAGTTAACTGCTGTCCAGACTTAACACCCTGTCAACAGATTTGTTGTCTCTGAGTGGTAGCAGAAGTGAAGCAAACTGGGATGGATAAGGCTTCTAGAGCCTTCCAATCCAAATGAGTAAATGCCTGTTGTCTTTGCCAGGCAATGGCATCATGTTATTTCCTAACCTTCCCACTTTGCTCTCTCAGAAGTGACTAAAAAAGCAATAAACCCCATATATTTCTCCATCTATCAAGAGGGACATTACAGTTGCTTAAGCCACATCAGGTAGCATGCTAGCAGTTAGAATGCTGGCCAGTGTCAGTCAGAAAAATGTCTAAGCCTAAAGCCAAGAGTAAATTACAATTTCCAGCTCAAGACTCTCTGGTTGATAGGCTGAAATACTTTGTCTTGCAGTGTTGCAGAGAACTTCTGGTATTACAGTATTTTTGTCCCATAAAACTTTTAATATCATCTTTCTTTTCAGCAGAAAATTTGTTTAAAATTTGAAAAGAGAACGTGCTGAAGGAAAGCATTCATCAGCCTTAGAAGAAAAGCCAATTTGGCTTTTCCACCAGCTGTTGCCTTTGTTGTTTAGTTTGTCAGGCTTTTGCTCTGTCAGTGGGTGATACTCACTGCCCTCTTGACTGTATGAACAAGCACAGTAGCACTTAAGCTATGGTGTCCAGTGCTGCAAACCCTGAGCCACAGCCATCTGACAGCACCAGAACTTGTGTGGCCATATCATCAGAGCAGGGAAGTGGATCTAGTCGAGCAGCCTGGCAGCACACCTGTTCTCATTCCAGTGTCTGAGCCTACAAAGCTGGTGCTGCTGCTTATCTCTTCTTCCTTTATCTCTGTCAACAAAGAAACCTTGGTCATACTCTTATGTTTCTCAATTGCCTCATGTTTACTCTGACAACTCCTCTAGTCTCTGCTTTACTAATTTTGTAATTTTATTTATGCTTTTAAATAGTTGCCCTTACGATTAAGTACTTACCATCCTATATTTCTTGCTAGAAGTATCAGGCTGTTGTTTATTTGTTGGTCTTCTACTCTTGGTGCATAATTATATGTATGTTTCATGAAAACTTCTGCAGGTTTTAGAAATACCTTGTCCACTAAATCTGCTAATCTGGTGGGTTGATTTTTCCTGTCTTTACTAGAGGGGCTGATGTAATCAACTGGGATTGTAGTAATAGCATATGCATCATAGAAATTATTTGGACAGGTGCAATGTGCCAATTAAAACATAAACAAACACAAAATGCTCAGATTCACTCCAGCAGTTTAATTTTTTTCTCAATCCTAAAGTCAATTTGCAATTAATCTAATACTAAAGCAGAAATGACAGATGATCTAATTGTTTATATAGTACAAGTTTAGAAAGACATTAGACTACCATTCTGCAGAACTGTTGCACATAATTGCTTAGGTGTTTAGAACACATTTCATTCCCCCTGCTGTGCAAGGACTTCTGTTCCTGGATTTTCTTTCAATGGTTCACCCAGAAGTGGGATTAAAAAGAGAAACCTAATGATAATGAATTGAATTGTTCACATCTAAAGGGGACTGATTGGCAGGATGCCGGAAACAAAGAGATCCCTGACTATGGTTAAAAAAACAAAAGTAATTGGATTACACAAAGAAAATAAGATAAACATTCATTAAAATTACAGTAACAGACTGTGATTAATGAGCGTATACAAGTGCAAGCAGCCCATATTCTTTAGGCCCTGCAAGGCCTACATCCAGTGGTATAATTAATAATTTTTAATTGTTCAGTAAGTAATTGTTATGTTCTTCCCAGTTCAAAAGATGTGAACTTGTTTTCCCTAACCTGATTTTATCTGTGACTACTATGGAGTCATCAAAGGTATTGTAATAGGTAATGCCCTGCCCTCTTGAATTGGTAATTCAACCTGCTCTCTTTTTGATTATGAAATTTGAGTTTATGTGGTTCTGCTTAGGAAAATCATCACAGAACTTGAAAGAAGGCATCATGGAAGAAACTTCCATGTATCCATTCTTCCTCACATAGTAAAAAATTTCCATATTTGAATGTCAGAATGTTTAAAGGTAATGAAAACAGATACCTTTGTACATTAGTAGGAAATTTTAGCTCTTATGGTTACATGTGCATATTCAGCAAAATCTAGTTTTGAGTTCAAATACTCTGATGCACTGGAAATTCAAACAACCAGAAGTGTGTATTTGAGTTTTGTTTAAGGACTAAGAGGACATGTAGTTTTTTGGAAGTCCTCAAAATGCTTGGATAGCTATGGTAGCTGTAGATCCAGGCCTAAGCCACAAAACTGCATGTGAGAAGCAAGTTGACAACTTTTCCAGCCCTTTGGTTCCAAGTTCCTTAACAATATTTTTCAAGAGCTCCCAATTGAGAGCAAGAGAGCAGCTGGTGCCTCTATATCTACCACACTCAGAAACAGTGACCATTTTAAGGATCTTAAGCTCAGTGTCTTCCTCCCTGAATGACTGCTTATCAGGCTGCCTACAGGATGCCATAGTGCTGTTCTGCTGCTGAAAAACCCTGCAGACTTTAGGAAGTACCTCTGAGTAAATAGGAGGTACAGGAAGGGAAGAGTAGTGATTTTGGAGAAACTAACAAAAATGGTGCCAGCAAATTTGGAGTCCTGAAGGAGAAGCTCTGGAGAAGAGTATATCTATCCCATGGAGTCCTTGGGAAACTTGCTGAAGGTATTAGGTCATGCTGGTTACTGCTGAAACCCTCATGGCCCATGGTGACCCTCTCAGTCACTGCACTAAAAGATGGCCAAATTTCCCAGGTGCTGGCAGCCCATAGCTGTGTTTCAATTGCTGTATTTTGTATACACATTAAAGCATTGGGAATTTTGCAGACCTCCTTTCCAAATATCCTATCCCCCTCTGACCAAAAGCAGTGAGGAGCATCAGTGTGAAACTTTTATCAGTTAACAGCATCAAAATTATTGTTCCTTAAGGCTTCCATTCAGAGAGTTTTCATCCCTATTGCCAGTGCAGACAAAGTACTGATATTTTTACCAAGCAGGTATGGCTGATCCCAGAATCTACCACAGCTCTTCATTACAAAACAGCTCGTCTGGCTTCCAGACCCAAGAAGAAAAACTCTGATGCCATTTTTTTTTTTCAGTAAACATTTGCCTTAAGAGATGGTTGTATGTGGCATCAATGGCACCTGCTCAGGCTTGCATTTTTTCAGTGCTCTCAGAGCAAGCTATAAATCTCAGTGCTTGTGGTAGCACAAAATTACTATTAAGCTAGGCAAATTATGTATTGTCCTTAAAAAAAAAAACCAAAAAAACAAAACAACCAAAGAACAAGAAAAACCTGTGAAACTATGGAAACTCTTCTAAAACTTAGTCACTTCAAAATGCTGCCCTCTCACTTCTGCAGAGAATTTTTAACATACTTGAAAAATCTAGCTTTTGGGCACAATTTTTGTAATTAAGAGATTGATGTCCACCTTCCTTCTCTCTTCTCTAACTCAAAATGGCAAATATAAAGCAAAGATATTTTACCACCTCTTCTATTATGGCCAGGAGGAATGAGGATAGCTTTGTGAAACTGGGAGAAGAGATGTGGATCTTGAAAGGTTTGAAAGGAAAAGGCATGTCTAGGGGACAGGAGTTGAAGAATCAGCTCAGGTTTAAGACTGAAAAACACACACACCAAGGTGGCTGGTGGATTTTAGAACAATTTTTCTTAATGTCTTGAATTTGGAAAGGTGCATATATATTTATTTTATATGTTCTTTATATCTTTATATTTGTGGTAAAGCTTACATTCCTGTCCTGTGCACTAGAGTACCAGGTGAGAACACAGGGTATTATAGTGTGTTAGAGATAGATTTTTTTTCTTATTTCCTTTATCACAGCAGAATCCTTCTCCAGAGACTCTGACCTACAATTTTCTTTGGGACACAGAGGTTCTTGCCACTTCTCCTTATTGTCTGGGTGAGGAGAGAGAGAGAGTGGAACATGGGGAAGATGAGCATGACTGTTTTCTCTTTACATGTGCAAAATTAGTGGTGTTCTAGAAAGTTTTTGATCAAGTGTTATAAACTTCCTCTACTTACAACCAGAAAGCTAGTCATGAAGAGAGAGCAGAGTTCTGTTGGAACACAAATGTTGTTATTATTGAGAGTTTCCTCTTTTTTGATCTCATTTTTGTCAGCTATAACCCAGGCATGGACTCCTAATATCTTCACTGTTTCCAGCCAATATTTTCCTTTCCAACCACAGTGCACTTTGCCTGATTCCTGATGTAGCCATAGTAATCCCACAGGGATACTAAGAACAAGCAGCTAACATTAACACTTAAGTGGTTTCTCCAATATGATTAATTTTAATTAGTTAAATGGATCAAAGAATTTTTGAAAACATTTAAAAATCTAGATAATATTTGTCCATTGTCGGTAAAGGCATTATTATCACCTTAATCCTACTGCTTTAAGAAAAAAATGTTAAAAAACATTAAAATGTAACAAAATATTCCTCATAGAGGGATAGGATTGCTTATGCTACGAAATTAAAGTATGGATACGTTAGAAGACTTCTGAGAAAATGCAGTATTTCTAATGCTGCAGACTGAGGAAATAGCCAGGTTTGGAGATCCAAATCAGTTTCCATTATGGTTGTATAAATATTCTCTGTGTTTAGTAACTCTCTCTCTGCCTTATGTGCCTTGTCAGTGTATGGGTTGTGGTTTGAAACCTTGTTGTGATAAGTTATAATTTAATAAATAAATGGAAAAAATAATTTTAGGAATTTTTTCATCGAATTCTAGAATCATTGAGGTTGGAAAAGACCTCTGAGATTATCAAATCCATCCATTAATCCAGCACTGACAAGTCCACCACTAACCATGTCCCTAAGTGCCACATCTATACATCTCTAAAATACCCCCAGGGATGGTGGCTTAAACACTGCTTCTGCACCCTTAAGATTTTCTTCTCGAAGGACATCCAACATTCCTGGACTTCTTTGTCCTTCAGGACAGTCTCCCAAGGGATTCTGTTAACCAGTCTCCCCAGCAGGCCAAAGTCTGCCCTCTGGAAGCCCAGGATGGCCGTTCCTCTGACCCCGATTTGAAGCAATACTCTCAGGGAGCCCTTACAGTCTCACACAGATCAATCAATCTCCCAGCTCAGGCTAATAGCAATGGGATATAATGTCACTCTGAGCATATGCATTAAACCCAATGCATTGTGGAGATTAACTGAGCAGTGTTGGATGTGGCGACCACGGGGATGATTTATGGAAGAATTTACCTAACTGTTTTTCCAGATGCCCAGAGCTGAGTGTTTGGGAAAACAGCTGGTTGCCATGAAAACTATATTTCTGACTGATTGATGGGCTTTTGGAGCCCTTGAAACTGGGGACCTGATCCCCGAGATATGTCCCTATCCTAAAGTGGTTTTAGGATGCTCAGAGTAAATTAGCTGCAACCAGACCCTGTGCAAACTGCACAATGATATTTCTTCACCTCTATTGAATCTATAGTGCTCCTTAGTGTTTCCCTGAGGGAAATTATTCAGGAGACTCCTGAATCACCAACTAAAATGCATTTTATACTGCAAAAATCTCTGGCTTCCTCTGTGGAGTAACTCCCTGGCTAATGAACCCTGTCTCATTAGGTCACACGACCACAATGAGACCTACATGGTCACACCGAGGTACAGGAGAGTGCTGGTATTAAATACCATGGTGCTGATTTACTAAGTGGGTTTTCAGGCATCAGAAGAAATAGTAAGGTACCCTTATGATGTTAAAACTGAGGGGGAAATGGTGGCCATGAAATTGGGGGTTGAAAATCACCACGGAATGTTCTTTGGCTTAAACAAAATTGTTGTAGTCACACCTTGGCCTTTTAGGTAACCAGGCTTTCCTATGTTCTGCTATTGATAGCAGTTTTAATGTGGCTGAAAATAATTCATTATAAACCAACTAAAACTTGCTTTTAATTTTAAAGTTGTTTTTTCTTTTTAATAAAGGGTCCATCTTATTTAAAGTTCCTATCTTAAAATACTCAACTGTTATAAATCAGAATAACTCCACTTAAACTTATCTGTCAATACGGATTTATATCCAGAAAGGCCTAGAGTTGTAGTTTTCCAGTGATTTTCAATTTATCTCCTTATGCATTTTTTTGAAAACTGTGTCTAAATAACTACATACTATCAGGATGAGTGGGCTTAAAATTCTATTATTCAGACATCTTATGTCTACTCTGTATGTAATTAAATGCAATGAAAATATGAGGTACAAAGCAGAGAAAATATAAGGTTTTTTTCTTAAACTTACTATAGTAATTGGACTTTTTATTGTCTCTTTATTTGCTTCATGCAGACACACCACCATGCTCTTCTTTCATACTGGTGACAGAGTAAAAATGCTTTTTTTTAACAGATATTTAAGGAAATTTTTCTCTTTAACACTATTTTTCATGTGTAAAGCAGAAGTAAAAATTTCTTTTGCTAATCTTTCAGGCTTCATCTCAAAAGGATGAGCCACTCCCTCTGCTGGGGATATTTCTACAAACTGCTCTGCAAATGAAAACTATGTGAAGTTGTGTAAGTGAAATGCTAGAAATCCAGAAGTTCTTCTGAAGTTTTACAAAACCTTAGCTGTGTTACTGCATAAAACATTGCTCAAGTATATATACGTGTCTTTTTACTCAAAAAATATACCTAATTGAAAAAAAAAAAAAAGAAACAAAGGAACAGAGATACAAAAATGTAAATGCAAAGATTTCTTAGTCAACAGGTTTTAGGACTTTTTTTTCATTTCACATATTTATAACTTAATTTACATTTTTCCAAAGATAGCTTACTGATAATCCACCAGAGCGCCTTCTAGCTACAGGTTAGGTTTAGCCTGGATAAGAGCTGTAGGACATGACCAGCAGGTTTTTTGTCTTCATCTATTAACACTCAAAATAACACCTGGAGGGTAACGATTCTTCGGAAGAAAGTTCAATTCATTCCCAGTTTTTGTTTAGTTACTGGCCCTTTGAATGAAGCTGCAGTGGATTCCAAAGAATGTCTCTGATGGGATGCCAAAAACTGTTCCAGCACATATTCATACATATATTGGTTTCTCAGTCAAGCAGAAAAAAGTGTGAAAACTTTTGTATTTAAAAAAAATAAGCATATTTTAAAAGATACAGAAGCAAAGCATACAAGGTCAGGTTATCTGTCTTTTGCATATCCTTGTTGTTGCCTACTTGCTGTGGGAATAATGCATTTGCAGGTCTGAAGGAATAATAATAATAAATGTTTCACAGACAAGAATCCTTCTACAGGCTCTTTGAAAATTGTTAGCCAGGTAGAGGAAGGACACCCAAATTTAGGCTACTGCTGAAGACAAGAGAGCAGATCTACATGGCACCCAGGATTTCTCTCAGGCTGCATGGGTGAGAAGATCAAAATGTGTATGTATAACTTCAGATTAGCCACATAATTGCTGTTGTCAAGTTAAAGAAGTTTTATAGGAAAAAAAAAAGGTGGAGAGAATTGTTCTGGAAAGGTGAAATGGACATTGCATGTATTCCAATGTTTTTCCCCTGTTTCCAGAATGTTACTTTGATTTAGAACTTTTTGTGTTTAAACAAACTCCTAACTTGATAGTCTTTGTGTTTTGAAAAGCTCAGTAGTTAGTGTCTCTGTAGTGTTGTCATCTTAGTGGCAAGTTGTTCAACAGGACATAATAAATCCACTAAATGAAGACTGAATTCGAACAGCCTTACGTTGAAAAGTAGTAATTTCAATGAGACTATCTGAATAGAACACGGTCTTTGAACATGCCTGAATTGAGCAAAAACTGGGGTGATAATTGCACTGGGAACAGAAAGCATGACTGGCACTTACCTAATTCTAAATTTCTGAAGGCTCATTTTCCTTCTAACGTCCATTGGTAAATAGAGGAAATTCTAATGATCACAGATGTCAGTGGAAAAGATGATCATCCATAATTATTCACTCAGTAGCTATTACTGACTCAATTGTTTCTCCTGTGGTCCAATCCTCTTTTTACAATTCTTTTGTAGAAGTCACTCAAATAACAAAAGATAGAACATTTGGGGGACCAAGAAATAGGTTTGTTTCTTGAGAGCCAGGAGATTCAGCACAACTCAGAATATGTGAATGTTTTCCTTGAAAAAACATGAGAAAAGTGTTTTTATACTAGTTATAAAAAAGTATGCATACTCAACTTCTTAAAAGTAAAGAAAAATATATTGTAAACCCAGGGAGCACTAAAGGAAGCAAATTCAAGGTGAAATTTTGGGACCGTGTCACTGTAAAAATGTAAACCTGTAAGATTTTAAGAAGATTCTTATAGACAGTCCATAGTGCAATAAAGCTGTGTTACTTTTCTCATGCCCTCACATGAAACTGGAGGTTGACAGTGACAGGGCATTGAGGCAAGATAAAGTGTGAACCCAGCAAAGCATTTAGGTCCACATCTGAAGTCAGATAAACATTAAATCAAGCACTTAACACTGTACTTATGGTTTCATCGTATTTTACCTTGAGGGAAGGCAGAATCACTAAGATTTTTTCCATGGGAAATAGAACATGCCAGTAGCTATGTGATGGGCTAAGTCAAGGGTTTAATATATTCAGAAAGCAGGGAAATGATAGGTGGTGAAGGTAGGGCAATGTGTTCTGCCTGCTGAACATACAGCTGCTACTTTAGCAAATGCAGCGGTCATTCTTGCTTCTCTCCCGTGGCTCTTCCAGGTGTTTCAGTGCACACAACATCTGGAGGATAGCACACAGTTTTACTCAGGTCATCTATTGTTCTGTGGATTACAAATGAAGTCCTGTCAATTTAACTGTGTGCTTGCTGGAAGAGTAACATTAAATATTGCCAAAAGAAATTTTAAAATGCAGTGGTCAATATTTCCTCTAGCTAAAATAAATTGTCAGATGAAATTTAAAAAATTAGTATCATTCTTTACCTCAGAACCTTTGCAACTCCTACAGGACCACATCTACTGTTTATATCTTTCAGCCTGTGAGACTGTGCAGTGTTGTGGAGTGGCCATTCTGCATAGAAGCTGAACCCTGTGCCAGCTCACAGTGGGCCACAACTTTGCTTCCATTATTTTACCCTTTGCCTGTCTTCTCATAGAGGCTTTATCAAATATATAAGTTACAGTATGGCTGGTTGATACTACAGTTGTTCTAGACACACAAAATGGAGAAAAAAAATTGCCTAAATTATGTGGATTTTGTTCAGAGATTGTAGAAGCATCCTGGACTTATTTAAATGCATTGTGAATTTTTCCTGGAAGGATTAATATTCTACCATAAGTGTTAATTCTGTTTATAATATGTAAATATTTAAATATGTATGTCATATAATATAGCTGTCTTATTTGATTCTGACATATCACATCACAAGAGTTCTCAAATAAATATTCTTTTGCTCACATTTATATCACATTCTGACCCTAGAAAAAGTTTGAGTCTGGTTGCTAAAAGTTTTCTGAATTATTTTCAGTTTGTAAAAAGCCATATGGAAACTACAGTCTAATTTACTAATAAGGGAAAGGAGAATATTTGTTTATCTTTTACCAGTTTCACTGATACATAAAGTCTCAATTGTTCCCATTCTTTTAGGAAATAGAAAAGACTCATCATTTCTGCCAGCTCTCAGGTTGTGCAGCATAAAAAAGACAGAAAACCTTCATTTGTTCTTTGCACCTAAAAAACATTTTGTCCTGAAAGATATGTTTTCTGAAAACTAAATGAAAATCCTCTCGTCCTGTTCTGGCTCAGATTTGCAATCTTTCATGGGGTAGAAGTGTATAGTCCTAACAATGCCACACACCTGTCAGATTACTTTCATCATGAAATTACTGTAAAAAAAAAATGGGTTAAGTTTGGAATAGTTTTAAAGGTCATGCAATTAAAAGTTTAAATCTCACATGAATGTGGCTTTATGTACTTGACTGCATTTCTTTCAGACCTACATGGTCCATAGATTCTTAACATTCATTATGGTTCATATTTAAATGAGTATTCTTTGGGATCTGTCTTGAAGTGACAGAGCAGGTCAGACATAGAGCCAGAATGATAACCTAAATGTTCCACTTTATAGTCTAGAGTTGTAGCCCCTTTTTAAGTGCTGTTGTTTCAGTGAACCAGCATAGGTTGAACCTCGATGCTTTGTTTTTCAGACAATGAATTTTCATGTTATTGCTGTTAAACCGATGACATATATTATCTACACAATATATTCCTTCTTTAAGTGTCAGTATTTTTTTAAAAAGTCTGTTACAAAAGCAGGTGCATGAGTTGGCTGGGTTTTTTTTTTTTTTTCATTTTGAAATGCAATAAAGTCAGTTTTTGGCCTCAAGCAATACTAGGATTTAAAATAGGAACTACTTTGAAGCAACATGAAGTTGCACCCAGCCTCTAGGTTATTAAATGTGTTTTCTCTCTCTGGCTTCCTAAATGCATCTCATTGTTTAATGGAATTTTAACTGTAAGATTTAGTTGCAGACATTTCAGCTGGACTTTTAGAAATAACGATGTACCCTGTATTGCAAGACACATGTGGATTGAGGGGTGTGGGAGGGGGAAACACCAAAATATTTTTTTACTTCCTGATCAAAAGACAAATAAACAAATTAGCAGTATTTCAAGGGGAGAAATAATATGGCTGGTGGGTGGTCATCTCAAAGATCTAGTCAGGGTGAACTGAGCTTCATCCTTCAAGGGCTTACTTTCACGCACACTTTAGTTTGTGCAGCTTACAACTAAAACTGACCTGTTCTTTTAAAGCAGATTGATAAATAAACATTTGTTCCAGGAAGCCTGCCTTTCCAGTTGATGCAAGATATTCTTATAACTAGGATTGGTTAGTGAACTTTGGCACTTTACAAACTGAGCATGTGATCATGAAGGCAAAGCAAATCCTCTGAATCTTGAAAATATTATTATCCACAACTTGCAATGTTACTGTTTATTTTACATGAATTTAAATCATATTGCCCAGGAGATGTGTACCTAGAAGCCTCTGGACTCTGTAATTTCATTAAATAAATCCTTTTGCAAAAGACAGTCACATACTATGGACGTACTAGTTGTAAATTCACAATAGTCAAGATATAAATTGCACATAAGTGTTGTCAATACAGGTATAACAATATCATCTTGCTAAAAAAAGTGAAAGAGAAATATTTCAATTTTACTCTGATAAGAGGTAAAGACAACCCTGCTAGGTCAGCTGAAGGCATTCTGAGGGGACAAGAAGGAGGAAGACGAAGATCCATAGCCATTCTTTGCTTTATATTCTAGAGATGGAAGGTTTCAATTTTCAGAACTGTCAGTTTATCCTCTTTTTTTTTTTTTTTTTTTTTTACTTCTTTAGTGTTCAATTTAAAAAAGCTTTTGAAAGGTACATTTAATGATTTCAATCTTTTATTTTTAAGAAATGCTTCAGCTTTTTTTTTTTTTGTTCATGTAGGCTTGTTCCAGGATGCTAATATCTTATCCCTGTTACACACCAACCCCAAGCAAAATCATGTTAGAGCAAGCAATGCTTTCTGAATAAAAGTTTTATTTTTACATACAACCAAAATGAGTTATATTACACCTGCACGAATGATGTTTCCCTTATTTTATGAAATTGGAAGACAGCCAAGTTGTACAGCCTTTCTGTTTATTTATTTTTTTTTTTCACACGCCCTTTCCCAGCATCACCTGCTTCAATGATTTGGGCGTTCCCCTCAGGTAGGTCAAAATTTAAACATGTTAGTACTGAGATTGGCCACACCCAGAGATAATAGAATTTTTAATTTGGCAATGTCTGTGTTAGCTAAATATGACAGTGATCTATGAGAGTTATTTTTTGAACTTTGAGCAACTCTTTCTTATTGGATATCAGGAGTAGTTGGTGCTATTACACAAAGATTTCCAGAACCATTTAATGAGATAAAATTAGCCAATAAACCAGAATATATGCACTAAGGAAATGGAAAACTGAATGATCCCAGTAGTCCAGCTAGTTCATGATCTTGTCTTTAGCCCCAGGTAGTAAAAGCATTGAAAATGCTACAGAGGGCTGTGATTTTATTACCATCTTGTGCTGAGGTCCAAAGGCAGAGTAGGATGTGGATTTTGCAATGACCACACTCTGCCTCCTAAAACAATGAACTTCAGTTCCTGCTGGCCTCAACCCAAAATCTTTTGCAGCAGCTTGCACACACACACACAACCCCCTGCCCTAAATCCAGTTCCACAGTGGGAGGGAATGTCTATCTGGGATGTAAAACAATTCAATCCTAGTAAATTTTCTGTCTATTTTTCTGCTTTAAACAGCTTTTGTTTGGTTAATTGGTGCTGTAGGCAGATAACCAATTTTCTCCTGTGGAGGGATTAGTGGAATTCCATTGTTGAGATGTTCTAATTGTTAATTTGCATGCTTGAGAAAGATTATAATTTTGATTGCGAAACCTACCAGGGGTGATTTTTTTTCCCTGAACAAAGTAGAGGAAATAGTTTTTTGCACTTAATTAATATCTACACAGTGGCAAGCATTGGACAACATCAAACAAAATTATGAAACATATTTAAAGAACAAATATCCCTAATTCTCCTCTTTGGGAACAGTTCATGGCCAGGTCCATCTCCAGAGGAAGTTAGATAAACCCTAAGGCTGAAAAGTCCTATAAAAGCTGTTAAGCTCACAAAGGACTGCAGAAGCCCAGGAAATACCGCTCCTGATGCTGTTCTCAGTTCATACACTATGAGAGTTTCCCATCTTTATCTTTGCACTTCTCTTCCCAGTAAAAAATGAAATAAGGTGATTATCTTGAGATTGATAATTGGAGGTAAAGTCCTACAGAAGATGAGGCACTTTGATGTTTTCACATTAATGAACAGGTTGAAATAAACCTTTTGGGAAAGATGGGAACTTCATTCTTCATATGTATCTGGCAGCTCATCAGAAAGCTCCTATCTGATCAGGTCTGGGAATTGTATCCTGTTTAGCTAACATGGGCTAAAACTTCTTCTGTCATTAGTCATGGTTTCTGGAAAATGCAAAAGAATTTCAATTTCTTCTTCAGGGAAACACTGACACCTTTATATTGCTGTTGCTTTGCGAAGATTGTGGCACCAATATTGTCCTCAGATGGTACCAGTCACTGCTAAACTTAGTCCTGTCTTTATTCCACTGCTTGTGCTTTGTTAATATACGAAAAGTGTTGGGAGAAAACCTAGTATTTTGAATTTCTGATGCAAACAGTCCTTGTCTTGTGTGGTTTTTTGGAGCCTTTTTCAGCACTGATGAAAGATTACAAAGTCAAAATGTCCTAACGTGAAAAAATGTCTTACTAGAGTAGTGGAACTCATTACATGAGACAATGGAAATTTAAGATTATCTCCTTAATCTTATGGATCATAAGTTACCTTATGGATAGCTAAAACTTTTTAATTGTTACAGTCAAGTTCTGCAGATGGGTGGGCAGTACCAAGACAAGGCAAATTAAAATGGTGGAGGGAAAATGAATCAAGTGCATGAATAAACAGCTACTTTGCTCAGACGACAGAAAATTAGAAATGCCTGAGTGGTGGGAGAAGGCAGTAATTTCCTTCCTCTTAGCCACAGAAATGAGAAATTAAAAAAAAAAGGCATCTAGGAGGCTTGTAGTGTTGGTTTATTTTCTCTTGCTCTGTTCTTCGGAGGTCTAACATAAAGAAACAAAGTTTGTTCAGAGCTGTCTTTCTGATCAAAGGAAGGATGTAAAGAATCAAAATATGCATCAGTTTGAGTGACAAGATCCTAAAAAATCCATATTAAGTAATGTTTGGTTAATTATATACTGGTGAGCACTACATAAATGTTTTTGGGGTTTTTTAGCTGACTGAAAGAAAGGGGAAAAATGAAACAATTAAAGAAAACCAAATTAATTAAAAAGTTTTATGCAAATATTGACAAATAAATACTTTGTTTACTGTTTTCTATCCATTTCATAACACAAGAGAAATATCTCAATGAGAATTATACATTTTACAGAAGACTGCATTAAGACCTTTGGGTATTATGTGGGCAGGGATATCTTCTTTTAGTCCATTTTACTCAAAGCCCCATCTAACCTGCTCTTGAATACTTCCAGGGATGGGACACCCACAGCTTTTCTGGACAATCTGTTCTAGTGCCTCACCACCTTCACATTATACAATTTCTTCATATTGAATCCAAATCTGTCCTCTTTCAGTTTAAAGCCATTCCGTCTTTTTCTATGTGCAGGCCCTTGTAAAAAGTCCCTCTCCATCTCTCCTGTAGCCCATTTAGGTACTGGAAAGTGCTGTAAGCTTTCCCTGGAGCATTCTGTTCTCCAGGCTGAACAAACCCAGACTTCTCAGTCTGTCTTCACAGGTGAGGTGCAGCAGTCCTCTGATCATCTTCATGGCCTCCTCCCTGCTTCCAACAGGTCAGTGTGATCCTTGCGCTGTGGATCCAGAGCCTTACACAGGTCTTCAGGCAGGAATCAGTCACAGTTTTACAGTTTGTGCCATTTTAGCAGCCCAGTGTTTTGTATTGATGCTGAGACAATTTACAGGTCACCTTTTATGAGATCACTTCCATAAAATATGAAATTTTCCTAAAGATAGGACAAATACAGACCTCAATATACACTCTTCTCTCATTAGCTGGAGGGGGTATAATAAAAACCCATTTTTATAAACCAGATCTGAAAAGATAGTGAATAGCACATGGTGAATAAAACCCCCAAACCTCTACCCTGAATAACAGCCACTGGGATGTGTCTGAACTGGTATGGCCCTGGTTAAAATGGAAAAGCCCCAGCAGTCATGAAGCTGAAGAATGTTAAGGAATTAGCCATTGCAACCAGCGGTGCTAAAGGTAAGTCCACATCTGGACTCTTGGAACCAGTTGCTGTTTCCTCTTTGTTGATAATAATTCAAGACCTTGGGAAAATACTTCCAGACTAGGCAAAGCTCTTTAGTTTTGACATAACAAACACTGTCATTTGAGCATTTCTATTATTATATTGTTTGTCCATAACTGACCCAGAATAACTGTAAACTGTTTGTTGATAAGTTTTATTTTTAGTTTTAATTGCTAAGAGGGATAATAAGTGCCTATGGAATAATCACTGTGAGACTGTGAATAAGTTCAAGATACAGGCGCAGGAGATATCCACAGACTAGCATAGATACAGGTGGTTGTCTTATTTTTCAATTTCAATAACTGTCAGATCTCTGAGATTCTAATGGTTAATATCCTTCATAATCTTTGAGAAGAAAAAAAAATATTGGATTGGGATGAAATTAATTTTTAATCAAGCTTCTCCATGACATTTTACTAAATTCCAAATTGGTTTGAAATATTTAAAATTTAGACTCTGTGTTTGAGTTCTAGATGTTGTAGTTCTGTCAATGTAATCCAAACAGCCTCCAGGTCTGGGAGCAAGAGTTAGGCAGCAAACTGAAATAAAAAATTTTTAATAGTACTTCAGGAATATTAACATTTCCATCAGAGTATACTCTCGCAGTTTACAGGTCTGCATGACTTGATATAGGAAAGGCTGGAGAAAACACCATACTTCTGGATAGTGGTGTCATTCTTGGAAGCCTATGAATCTTCTGGACCATGGCTCTGATCTGAGTCCCAGAACAAATACTAAATGTGTTTTTTGTACAGATATTTGAAATCTTCAAGATGCTTTCACTAAGAAAATGTAACACTGTAAGTTTTGAGTATTATACATCAGAGAAAGCTGACATTCTGAAATTCAGCTTTGATTGCTCACTCACCATTATTTTAATTGACTTTCTGTAGGTCAGAAATAGCACTGGGCTGCAGACATCAAATTAGAGTGGTCCCAGACTGCACTACATGGAGTTTACTGGGTCAAACCAAAAAACTTCATTAGTAGTATAACATGTCAAAATTAGTCACTTAAGAGTGTAAACAGCTCCAGAAACAGGAATGAGCAGGCCTCCAGCCATCTGCTTTGTGTGTTATTCCTGCTTTTTCACTGTAGGCACTGATTTTTGTTCACTCAGCCAGATGATCGTCGCCTTAGATTCAGCTGAGTGTCCCAAAGTAGCAGAGAGCTGGAGGTGTCAACAGATTGTGATGCCTTCCGGTAGGGGCACAATGCTCTGGGCTCAGCAGGGAGGAGCAACATCAACAGCTGGTACATCCCAGGACCTCTTTTCCATCTTCTCCTCTCATTTTTTTCCTACAGATGTGAGAAGCAAACGATCTTGTCATTATTAGCAAAGGCACCCTGGAGTAACCCTACACTCCTTTTTAACTCAAGCCAGCAACAAACCTTCCTCCCCGATCTTCCCTCCCCCCACCTCCCCCTTCTTCTCACCTCTCTATTTTGCTGACATTCTTAATTTTTACATTATTTTCATGAGAGTTTTTAATTTATGTCTAGTATACTTTTTGTTTGCTGCCTGTGCCTGATTACTCAATTTATGAAACCAGATTTATTTGGTCAAACTCTATTGAGATATATTTGTAAAGACCTATGAAATAACAGAGATCTTGAGTATAATTACCTTATTTAATTTTTTTTGGCACCAAAAATATGGAAAGTATACACTAGCCATGCAACCAGAAAACAAATCCTAAAATGCATGATCAAAAGAAAACATCAGCAAGCCTCTGAACAGCAGTAGCAGCATCAATTTCTAGTTCATATAAAAGAGTCAGTAGGGATTAGGCAGTTGCTGTGCAAAGAATAAACCAATGATTTCTTGAAAATTAGTGTCTAGCTGATAGCCATTTAATTAAAATCTTTGCTTTAGCGTTTGTGATTTTTAATGGATTTTTGGGAGATGTTAAAGGGAGGAGTTGAAGGATAAGATTTAATACAGATATAGAAAGCTTTAATTTCTTTGCTAAATGCATAGTACGTTGGTATGTCATCGTTCTCATCAACACAGTGAAGAACAAAATACATGAACATAGCAATAGCTTGTGGAAAAATTATCCTAACTTTACATGAAAAGTATTTGTTTCACAGAGCATTCTGAGTTGAAAGAGGCCTGCAAAAATCATTGAGGCCGACTCTCAAGTGAATAGCCTGTACAGGGACCAAACACACGACCTTGGTATTCTTAGCACTGTGCTCTGAACAACTGGGCTAATCCCAGGTAGTTGATGGTGTCTCTACTGTATAGCCAAGCTTCAGAAAGGTTAAGGACCGAAGTGAAAGGAAATTCTTATATCAGACATGCAAAACCCACTTTTGGAGTTAATGAGCTGCTCCAGTGGTCTGCATGGAGAAATAACCAAGGCTTTAAGAAATGCCCTAGTGAAATCAATTATTGGTGAAAAAAAAGGGAAATATTAGATGATATACATTTTCACATGAGATGAAAAATATTTCAGTATATCTACTAATCTACTAATTAATGGAAATGAAGAGGAAATATTTCCTAAGTTTGAGCAGGGGGTGGCTATTTTGGTGAATTTTTGCTACCCTTTGATCTTTTGGCAAGTACTGAAGAAAGGATATTGAGCTTACCAGTGCCCTGATATGACACTAGACCTGTTTTATTCTGGGCAGATTTCTAAATTTAAACAGTGTGCCAGTTACTCAGACAAAAAATAAGTGTATTAAAAAGAGGAAAGGCATGCCTTAAGAACTGTAACTGTCAGGAAATCTTTATTTTTTTGCTATAAACCTCAACTATGATAATGATGTAGTCTCTCTGCCATTAGCAGAGAACCTGATTATGTGGCAAGCTTTGGGTGATGCTCTGTTTGCCCTTGCCCTTTAACAATTTTATGGAAGGAAAAGATGCTGTGAAGTCCTTCTGCCCCCTGAGAATCCTGATCCTGGGGTCAGGTTGAGAGGACACCTAACCTAAATCAATTGGGTTAATCATAAATGTCACAAACATTTTAATTAAGCCACCACAATGATATATTGAGTGTTTTGTATAAAATAGTTTGTCCTCCTCTCATGGCCTTAATACTCCTGCTAAGGCTCAGCTCACTGTGCACACAGGAATGAAAGATTCATGAGCTGGAAACACTGCAAGAGGAGAGAAACATGACTCTGCAATAGTGATGGGCAATGCACTTGGTCAGGCAGCAGGGCATCTGAGTGACTGGTGTCAGTCTATACCTGCATCTTCACACATGAGGGGCTCATATTGCCCCTCGCCTCTTGCCAGCTGAGCTTCCACTTAGAAGCTACTTTTGGACTTGTCCAAACTCATCCTTGCAATGGATGTACTACAGCAAGAATGTTCTAAACCAGGAAGTTACACAATCCTTTTATTTCTCCCTGCTAGATATTTATTACCTTCTCATATTATTTGATTTAATAATATCATTACACATGGTTGTATCATGGTATGTTTTTGCTATCATGAAATATTTATATGGCGTTGTTCATTCCTATACTGTTTAGCGATTAGGCATCTCAAGATATACATGAGAGAAGAGCCTTTAATTCCTAATGTTTCTATTTCTAGTTCTATAATGAACTTTTCTGGGTAGGATTAACACCAAGAAAGTTTTAACACCTCTTGTTATTTCAGTAGTCTTGGCAAAAACGTCAGTTGACAGACCTGGTTTGAAAATGTTTGAATATCACAGCAGCAAATATTTAAATCACAGTCGTATTGCTCTTAGGATGAAATAGACTGGAAACTTCCTGCATTATAGGGTATTATTACTCAAGAAAAAATAAATCACCCTAACCATTGATTAAAACCAAAGTTTCTGTATTTAGAGGCATTTCAGATGCTGTGATGGAGGGATCAAGTTATCTCTTTACAAAAATGTCAACGAGTCTTGTCAAGTATAACCACAACAGGTCCTGCACACTTGCTGTCCAGATATCATCTATCAAAGTTATGTCTATCTCTCACTTTGCTCCAGGGAACACAGTAAGGAGTGAGGTGTGCTTTGACTCAGATAACAAGAAAACAATGATAATAGAAAACACACATAAGCTCAACTGTGAATTTAGTATGGTCATACTTGAAAAAAAAAAACTGGTAAATACAATTTGTAGAGGGTGAGAAAACCAAAATCCCTGAGGTATTCTCATGAAAACACAGAAGTCTATGGGTCTTCAATAATATAACATGGTGTTTTTTCATATAAGCACAAATTGAAGAGACTTGTATTATTTTTATTCATTTGTATTGATTTTTTTTCCTACGCAGAAATTTATATTAAGAAAACAAGGTAGTACTTTAAATTGGTCATTAGGTGGTATGGAAAGTAATATGATAGATCTTTCAGTTCAGACTTATTAAAAACACAAGGAAACATAGTTATTCATAAAAAAACAGATGCTTTGCAGAAGAAAATCTTCCTTTTATTTATATAGAATGATGTATCATAATTGCTGGTTATAAGAGAGTGTTAATGCAAAGTATTACCATATTTTATACATTTAAATTAATATTCTTTGCATTTTGTCTACTTTCTTCTTCTTTCACCCAGTGTCGTGTGTCTTCTTCGTTGTATTTCCTACCTAGACAGCAAGAATGATACAGACCTCTCGACAGCAAATATGCAGCAGCACCAGGCACAAGGATATTTGTGCAGCCTTCACTGAAAAATAATGCAGCAAATATAGAAGACTGGATCAGAATTAATTGCTGAAATCAAGTATAAGCATATGTTTGTCCAAAACAAACATCTCATGTGACAGCTTTATTATATAAAAAAGCAAAAAGTAGGAATTTCATGTAGTACGATGCAAATCATAGTTCTGTTTAAGGAAGACTTTAGAATAGCAAATTATGATCTTGTTTAAACTGTGATGTAATGATCTGTAGAATCTCAGAGTCTTAGATTAAAACTTTCTTCCTGCTTGAAAATGTTAAATTAATTTTTTTTAATAGCACTTAATTTTAATGTGTCACTGCGACAGTGCATGTAGCTAGGAATTAAGCTTAACCCTTTGAAGAGAGAAGCCAGATCCCTCAAATTTATGTGGATTATCAAAAAAAAAACCCACAGAAATGTGCAGCAACCAATGCATTTAGTGAAAGGTGAAGTAGCCCACAGCAACTGATCCATGTTATCCAGGAAGCACAAAGCCATTGGTTTTGTCTCTCACGGGAAGCATTGAATTTATTTGAATAGAACACTATTCTTATGAGGGAAGCCTGGTGCTGTAAGCCCAAGGAGTCTTTTGCTATGCCATCTACTTCTGTTACAAATTATTAACTACTGTGACTTGCTCCAAAAAAGAAGTGTCATAAAATGTCAGTGCTAGGTAAAGGAGAGCTGTGGGGACAAGCTGCCCCAGAGCTTCCCTCTTTCCTTGGTCAGAGTGAGAAGTCAGGACCTGGATTGCCTGAAGGCACCTCCTGACCCATCACATCACTCCATTTCCAACATCTCTCTGCACTACACCGTCTCAAGTTGCCATTCTCTTTTCCCCTCAGGGAATAGTCCTTGATTTCACTCAGGGTCAAAAATGCCTCCTGGGACCTTTGTCAATATTAATGTCATGTATTAATATGGCAATTGCACTCAAAGGTCAGTGGAGAAATCAGAAACCCAGTCAACTTTTCTGCTGTGCTGTATTTATAAGCTAGAATTTCTTCATGGATGTCCATTCATCCCACAGCTTCGACAAAATGAAAAGCCTCTTGCAGACACAACTTGAAAAATATATTAGAAAAATTCTTTTTTTTTTTTTTTTTCATTTAAAGAATGGAAGCAAGAACGCTGTTACTGATAATTTTTATTTTGTTCCTTTGTATGTTTTATAGAACATAGCCTATAATACAGTAGGTTTTAGTGTAAAAACTGATTTTTACAGCCTAAAAAACCTCAGTACTGTGCAAGTGCTGGCTTCCTTTTCTTCATTTTACATTGATAGAATTGACCAATTCTTTGTGAAACCAATTGTAATGATATCTTGGGATCCAAGGGAAATTTAAATCCCTTGCAGAAATACAATATATTCAAAATCTTTGTTTTTTCCAAGTCAAAATATGTAATTCTTCCTTGTTCTGGGGACATGATTTCCTTTTGATGAAGAGTAGACCATATCTTGCTGCTCAAGTTCCCTGCTTTCTTTTAGTCAGAAAACACCTTATAACTTTAGGAAGGCAGTCTTCAGTAACAGGGAGAATGGGAATGATAAGGGTTAATTAGGTTCAGTCCTCTCATTTCTCTTTCAGAATGGCACAAGCAAATGTCAGAAAGAGATACACAGGAGAATGTTCAGCCCAGCAGGGCTTTCCTGCAAACCTTGTTTGGCTTCTGCTTCTTCTCAGCTTTGCATTTTATTTTAATTTCAATAGGAAAGGATGGTTCTCCTCATATTTTGATCTTTGCTGATATGTAAAGATATATAGTGCTACCTTCAGGCTAATGCAGGGACCATTTTGACAGGCTTGGGAAAGCACATGAAAGTGTTACTTTCTGCCCATCTGGCTTTTTCACCTCAAACAGTCTTCAGGTTTTTTTCAACCTTGTATTTGCAGGAATTTCTTCAAAAAGGAAGACAAATTAAACAAAACCACACAGGTTCCAGTGAACCAATATGAAAACAGATTTTTTTTTCCTTACTTTAGGACAGACCTTTTCAAGGGAAGGCGTGTTCAGAGTAAATAACATATTGTTTGTTAAATTTTGGTGATATTAAGAAGCATTTGTGCCCAAGAAGCAATACAATTTACAGTGGCACTTACAGAGTACTAAACAGCTTCTCTGCTCCTTTGCTTTTTAATCAGAATATTATCCTGTCATGCTTTTTCTTTTCTCATTGTAAGTCTTCACCACACCCTTGTACTTTTCCTACCCTCCTCTTCTTTTCTTGTTTTAAAGCATCTTGCACAATTTGCAAAAACAAGCTTTGTTTACACATTTGAAAGACATTAAATTTATAGAAATTTCATTATCTACTGTTTAGCATTCAAGAAGCTAGGCTTTTAAATTTGTATGAGTAGCATATGGGTGGACCTTCTCTGCAAGTCTTGCTTTTTTATTTTATCTTTTTTAATTCATTCTGTACAAAACCAGTACTTAGAATTACTGCTTTGATCCTGAACACTCTGTGAACTCACTAAAAAATTAAATAACCACTTCTGTAAAACAATTATAAATACTTATAATTGTAAAAAAAATTTAAAAAAATCTTCATGCTTCATTTTTATGAGGAAGGAATATCACCGTAAAAATATTCAGTCTTGTAATCAATAAACATAACCTTCCAGTGTGTTACTACAGACCTTCATTTGTCTTCAGGTTTTACTTGCAAATATTATTGGCTGCATAGCATGAAGGTCATTTTATGGAAAGTACACATATCAGATATGACAAAGGTAACATGCTACCAGAGTATCTGTGTTTCCAGAAAAATGCCTTAATAAGCTATTACAGAATAAAAATAAATAACAATTTTGAATTCCATTAGCTTTTACAAATGTCAGTTTTATGAAGCTAGTGAATTAAAAGGAAGTGTTATTCCTAGTTTTTGCTCTATATATTGTCAAACCTGATGTTTGGCATTTCAAATACAAAATGAAAATGTATCTGTGCTTTCCAGCTTCTTAGCAGGAACACAAATATCCCAGGTGGAGGAGTTAGTTCTCAGATTTATCCATTCATCTCATTTTCATCCAAAATCAAGGACAATGTTTTCTGGAGAGAGGAGTTTAGTATTGTTTTCATGTTAGTTCCATGGTACTTTGTTTTCAACATGTCAGCATTTAGAAACTAAGCTGTTTTGCTGGAAATCTGGGCACAGCATCTCATCTGAATGCAGCCAGTTTAGTATCAGAGACTGAAAAACTCTCTATTCAGGCCAGATGCTTGCAACATCTCTAAAGGTTCTTTGATTAACTGAGGTGAAACCATTCTGTATAACAGGGTCAGCACACACAAGCTTTCATTATTTTCTTCATTTACATCAATTAGAATTATGGAGGGCCTGGGGCTACTCCTGCCTTCTAAAAACATGATCTACTCCTAGGTGATGTTTAAATAGACCACCAGAAAGACCACATCATATTTCATTAACAAATAAAACTTTTATTCCTTTCATCAATGACAGCAAGATTTATCTTAGGTGCAATGCTAAAGCAAGCCATTAACATATATCACTCAAGGTGGTCAAACTCTGAAGAACTAGAGCTTGGTGTATATCACAACAGTCAATCCAAAGATAGTGAATTTAATTTTTCACAGACTGCATTCAAGAAAGAATAAACATCAACTCCAACCGATTTTATGAATTCCAGTTTTCTTTTTATGATTGCTTACTTCAGTGGTGTGCAAACTACTGCTTCTTATTATGGCTCAACTGGAGAATGCCTTTACCAGACTAAAAAATAAAAAAGAAATTGAGTTCAGGTCCTCTGCCTTGAAAGCTAGATGAAAGGAGTAAGTCTACCAGGCATGGAGGTGACACAGTATACCACATGTCAGAATTAGAGAGATATTCCAGGAGTGAACCAAAAGAAACATGGTATTGATAATACTGTAATTTTCTACGGTCCAGTGTGTAAGTGCAGACATCTCTCCTGTGGATGTTGTGTTCAAGGTGAAATCAATGCCACATTTTCTTTTTTCAATGTAAGTTATTGCAAGTCACTATTGACTTGTTCAGTAAAGCAAAATTTGATTCACCAATAGTTTTATCAACATGTATAAGCTAATTTCTTGCATCACAATTATTGCTGCAAATATAGAGAATATTTGTGCAAATTAAAAAATAGTTTTAAATTGTAGAGAAATATGGTTTGTTAAATAACATTGGGTCCATGATGTGGCTGTAATTCAACCATGCAGGCAAGAACCTAAATATCTCCTCTTTTCTGTGGAAAGGCTTCTACTTAAAATATTTTTTTCCTATTTCCTTTCCATGTCCCTGTAACAGCATCGAAACTCTAAGGCTAGGAAACTTATTAGCCTGGTGGATAGAGACTGTTAGTAGAAACAGAGCTGAGAAATATATATTTTCCATTATTTCACCTGAAGTAACTAGAAAAGGTGATGACTGATGTAATTAATATGGATGCCAGATAGGCTGGAGCGTCTTACTCTGGCATCAGGAAAAGAGCACAAGGATAGGCCCCTGATGGCTGTGTCTGTAGTGGCCCAAGTAGGCCACCAAAACATAAAATTGGGATTGACACAAACCATCCAAAACTACTTTGTCATCTGAGGTCTTTTGTGATACTGCAGATTTAGAAGAGGGGAGGGAGGTCTCACAGAATTCATGTCATGTTTTATCTTTTTTTTCCTCTGTTTCTCCTTTTCAACATTTGTTGAAACCTTACATAGTATGACTAGAAAAAGTAGTTTTTGCAACAGCTCTGATTACCTGTCCTGAATTTTAAAGATCTGATCTGCTTGGATCTATAAAAATCACAATTGAATATGCTTTTTACATGTTAATTCCAAGTGAGAGGTGCTCGTCTTTTTGGTGTGCTAATTATCTAACACTAATATTCTAAAGCAAGGTCTAGTCCACAACTCATGGAACAATTCTAGGCTTACTCTCAAATTTTGGATTGTATCACATATAGAAATTAGATGTCTAAGGCTTTAGGAGCCAACTTCAGGCCTAGAGAATGAAACAAAAATAGAGAAGAAAGAATTTGGTTTTGATATGGTAGAAACAACACAGTTGTATTCAGTATGGCAGGAAATCTTATTTAGAGACAAGAGAGATAAGTTGGCTCACAAGTAACAAGAAGAATTGGAAAGCTGAAGGGTGACAATCTGTTTACTGTGGTTTTAATAGTTATTCAAGAATATTGGTGATGGGTCCTTACCAGAGAAGTCAGAAGCTATTAGAAGCTGTCTATGGTGTCTGTTACTCTAGATGGTTTTCCAATTAGTTTTTGCACAAGCTTTTGTTTGTCTTGGTACTGCTTACTGTTTTCATATTGCCTAGCTCAACTCTATGGGACAACCTGAGAACTTGGGTATCTTATGGGGATCTTATTTACTGTTTTACAGATCTGTGGGGAGAGAAGAGTATGTGAACTCAGAAGAAGTGTTTAACAGGAACTTACTCAAATATTGCCTATCAGACTTCTTATGATAAGTGCACTTGAGGCCATGCTGAGTGCACAGCTCAGGACTCCAACAAATTGAGTCATCTCTGAACAGTGCTCACCAGCAGAAAAATGCACTGCTGTTCTGCCTGTGCTGTACTAAACATCCTGGGGATTACTCTGACTAAAACTTAGTTCTAGGAGCTGTAATTAGTAAGGTGTAAGAAAGGAGAAGATATAAACTGCCTGGAAGCTCTGTGGCTGGTAAATCCCAGGTGTTGCACTGTTCGTAATTCTCCTTTAAGTTTGAGGTGAAATGCATGTGGAAAATGCAAATTTTAGATGGTGGTTAATGCTGCATGTCATTGAGATGGGTAGGCTTTTCATTCCACCTGTTGCCATAAAAATGTTGACCTAAGAATGCAAATCATTTTCCCATGTGATAGGTTGCTATATGAAAAATGGATTAAACAAATACGTATAACAAAGCAGTTGGGTACTGAGGTAGTAATGATTATCACAGAGTACAGTTTTCTCAGTTTGTTTACAAAAGTTCAAAAACCTTGACAGTAATTCCCACAAATCAGTGCATTTTTTTCTGATTTCCTGTTCCATCTCAACACTTTCTCACAGCTTTAATCAAACAATGGTTAAATTTGCAAATAAATCCGAATACAATGTACCAGGACTGTACTAGAGAAAACAGCACTTGAACACCTAATCCCTGGCTGGTAATGAACAGCAGAGCACTACTTGCAAGCTAGGCAAGATAACAAAGGCACAGAGTTCATTACATATATTAGATATTACAGTTGTGACTGTACAAAATCTGGAGGGATAGGAGAGGGAACTGAATTTTCTGTCATATGATTCACCAGTATATGAAATTGTGAAAGGATCTTTGCTCCATCAGATACTCTGTGCTCAGCGTCTTTTCATGAAGCTGGAAAGGATTTATTTTCACACAGAATTTTGCCCTCAATTGATATGATAATGATTCTTGTAATTTTGGTCTTTCTCTCTATCTGATCTGATATGTTAGATGTTGACAATAAGTTTTAACATATGTTTCTTCTGTAGATTTTGACAGAGTGCTGTTATTTCCTGTATAATAACAGTTTCAATTTCCTGTTCACCATTTTAGTTTTTCATACGGTGATCACAAAATAAAATCTTTAGGGAAGATTGAATATAGTTTGATCTATAAAGATGGCTGATTAATGAAATGATTAAACTCATTTTTTGTAGCTAACAGATAAAGTTGAAATGAGAGCACATTCCTCTTCCTTTTATAGAGCTGGTTTCATGACTATAAAAACTGTGTCTAAGAAGATTCTGAGTTTTTAAAAAATCACAAACATGAACTTAATAGGAGACTAAAATTAAACAGCACTACAAAAAGTCAATAAATCTTTGCCCTTTCTCTGACTTCATAAATGCTAGAAAGTTAATTTTCTTGACTGAATTATTCTGTAAAGTTTTAGAATATTGTTAATATATTTACCTTCAAAAGGACTCTTCTGCTATCTCTTTAGATTATAGAAAAAGAATAGTTCAGATTACCATCTCTTATGACCTGGAATAGATCTACTGCTTAGCATTGAAGTACTTTAGGCATGCTCAATTATATCTAAATTAAGAAATAATGCTGTGCATTAGGACTAGGTCTCTCAGATGCAGGATGAGGTCTAATGGACTAGGTCTAACGTGGTCCTGTGAACTTAACACACATCAGCAGCTAAAGCACAGTCAGATTCCTTTTTGAAGCCTTCCTTCTTGTTGAGTTTCATCTGAAAGTAATAAATAACATTTGTTGTTTTGGGCAGTCTTCAGTGTGAACCAAAGCACCATAAAATATGCAATTAGAAGGAATCCAATCAAAATACACACCTGATCCAAACCACATAGGCAGTGTAGATGAATCTTGTACAATTCTAGACAATGTCTCTCTCATGATTCTAAAAAGTAACTTTGGAGGTTAGGATGCCTGTTAAATCAGCCTAGAGTTCCCTCTTTTAAATTTCCTACAAGTTTGCATCCATAGCTCAGCAGTAAGTTTAACACAATTCTTTGGAAAGCTACCAGCAGAGTCGCTTGTGCATCTTCTGCCTTGCAACTGTTTTGAGGCAGCTCATGACAACCTCAAGGCAGACCTTGAAGTCCTAGTGAAGAACTAGACCTAGACCTGTTTTCCCCAGCTGTGGAATGTGACGTGATAATTCCAGTGTCCTCCAAAATGCACAGGCAGAAACACTGTTGCAGAGATGGGGCAACAAATGCTAATTAAGAAAAAATAAATAATTACATGGAGTGAAAGATAATACATCTTCCATAGAAATGAAAGGCAAAATTTCCATGTGGTGCATTTGGAAGCCTTTTGTATCCAATACAAAATACCTAAGAAGACTGTGACTCTTAAAATACGTGTTATCCCTTGGGTTTAGTCAGGCCAGTCACATTCTTCAAGTTAATCACGTGCCTGAGAATTTGGCTTGATTGTGCCAGACATGTTGCTTTGAAGAATTTAATAAATAACTCTGACTAGCGGCGTGTTCTACTGTTTGCAGAACATCATTATTTCTCTGAATTTATTATTTATTTCCACTGATTTGCTGGATGTTTTTTAACTTAGTGGACCGACCATGAGCAGCTGCCTTTATGAGTATTAATAATTTGATATTTTAAAATAAGCTGAGTCTCCCAATATTGATTTGTTTTTTGTATGATTGCAAGTGGGTATGAATACAGCCAATTAGATGTATATGAAAACTTATAAATTTCCAGGCGCACCTATTTACCTGTCCTTATTTTCATAGCTCTCCTGTGCTGTTATTGCCAGGAGAAACAGGATGATAATCTGTTGCAAAACACCAGTGTGAGGTAATCTGCTGTGGTTATGAAAAGGTGCTCTTATATAGGCAGATACAAGGTACAATCTGCTCAAACTTCTTATTGGTCAAACTCCGCTAAAACCAAGGGTGCTACGACGAAGAGGAATTTGATCCTCAACACATAATGAATAAGATTTGGGTTTTTTTTCAGTTTCCTGACTGCCCACTTGCTTTGCCTTGAGGTCTTTTTAAGACCATTTACACTTACTGTTAAATGGATACAAGAAAGCTTTCCCAATAACAGTAGGTGCTGTCTGTGCCTTCGAAAAGTCATGGAACTGTCATGGTTCTAGCCAAAAGCAGGAACTCATTTCCTTTAGGTTAGCCCAATAACATCACATAGAATTCTTCTAAAATCAGGATGAAAAGGCAACTTTTCTTCTAACCCTCTCACATTCCCTAAGGAGAGCATACATTTTCTGTCAGAACTTCTGGTTTAAATTCTTGACAGTCAGAGCTTCCTATGGAGCAGATGTTTTTGTGATGTTGCTAAGTGTTTATAGGGAACTTCTGTGCTTTGGAGTGTGACTTTACATACTTCACTGCACAATCTGGATGAGAAAAGGCAGATACACCTTGAAAAACACACACAAATATATCCGTTCTGCTGAGTACAAGAATTAACCAACTATTTTCCTCCAGGACCAATAAGCAGCTATAACAGGAAATGGTGAAGAAAAAATAGAGATGAACCTCATCACACCTTGTGATGAGACTGAGGCCCCTTATTGTATAAGGTCTTGTCTTTAAGCTTCTGTTTATAAGTCCTGTCATTGCAAAGCTACCCTTTGATATGAACTCATGTTTATTTCTTATTCATCATGGTAATGTTGCAAGGAGCTCTTGCCTTCTCTCTACGCTAGGAAAATGAGAGTTTCCAGCTCAGTCTGATTTCAGGATTAGTGTACATACTAGCCATTAGTTACTACTTATTTTCAGAAGTTTGCAGACAACAGCATAAACATAAAATTTCCTTGGTGATCAGGTAATGCTGGGCAATAACAAGACCTAACTAATCTCTCCTGTATGAAGGCAAAGACTGAAGGGCAGTGTGTTTGATGATGAAAATCATCATCCTCTGCGTTGTACTGAGCTCACCTCTCCCAGGCCACAAATTTTGGGCGCTTTCTACTTTTTGTTTTAGTTTGTTTTTAAATTATGTACTTGCCAGGATTTAAATGAAACCTTTCAGGACTTCTGTGAGCTGGAAAGTTGGCTGTACATCATTGTGACTGAATATTGAACTAATCACTTCAGTTAACTGTTGGCTATCACTGACAAGAGGGGAACTCAATAAACCATGAATTAATTCAGAGCTCTATTCAGCTCAATTTGTTGCTGTAAGTTACCTTTTGTGAGTTACAATATCCACTTCCCAACTGAAAAGCTCTTACTAAATCACAGCAGCAGCCAATTTCAGTCATGACCCATGCAGGGCTGCCCTTTTCTTTGTGGTATTCAGCTGTCATTCAAATCAACCCTTTTCATTAAATACACTGTACCCTATCCTATGAAAGCTAGTTCAAGACAAAACATTCCAAGTGAATACTACTACTAAAGAAGGTGTGTATACACCTTAATATTTTGTATATTTACTCTCACTGACAGGAAACCAGGGTGTTTATCTGTAAGAAAGATAAAAACTGGGAAATATACTTTGTTCTATAGCATATCCGAACACACTAAATACAGTGACTGTTCATTTACTTCTGTATTCTGAGGTCTCATAAATGGATTTTTTCACTGAGAATATTAATTAATTTTTATTTATAAATGGTTATCTGGAAATGTTTCATAAACTGTGTTTTCAAAATAGCACCTGTATGACATGATTCACTAAGTTTGCCCCACTATGAATGATCTTGCATCATGACTAAGGAATTCTTTCAAATATTGCTGATAAAATTATGTGCCCTCTGCTCAAAGAGTGTAAGTTAGATAACCAAAGTAATCCTTGTGGGACCAAAAAGCTATGAATTCAGGAAAGTCTTGAAAGGTATCAGAGTTCTCTCAACCACCCAGAACAGACACATTGTCTTTTTCAGTGAAGTAAGAGAATGTTTTACAACAGAAAAAAAGATTATAAAGACAGTATAAGTAAAATTTAACTAACACAACCAAAGCAAGCTGAGCTGCAAGAATTCTATTCCAATTAGTTTAGAATGGATTTTTAATCTTTTCTTTATTTTAACATAAAATCTTTATTTGTTTTCCTATTTATTTTATGCATCTTTCCATTTTTATATTCCAAGAATGAAAATGATAGTATGGAACATTCATAAGAACATCATAAGAACATAAGAACATCATTTATGTTCTGTAGTTTCCAGTGAAGTTTGTTATTAAGAAGGTTATTAAAACTCCTGTCACAGGAAATTTTGTGCAGAAGGTTCTTTTCCCAGGACAAATTAATAGTCTCTTCAGAAAATTAGTATCTTAAATACATACCTGTATTTTTTTATGTTTACAAAAGCCATCATATTAGGACTGTTAAATGAAGTTTTTAAGTAAAAAAAGAAGTTTTTACTAATGCTCTGTGAAGTTTGCAGTCTCAGTCTGCCCACCACTGTGAAAAGCACAACAGCAAACAGCTAAATATACAGTACTTAAAGAGGGGAAAAGGTGGGGTATAAATACATCAACTGTGCTGCTGTTCATCACGGAGCTGTTTTGAATGACAAAATATCTCCATTTGTGAGGTGTTTTCACCTGATGCACTTTTATTTTCCACATATGCAATTTTCCACCTTCTAGATTCAGGTAGACAGTGAACAATTGCCCTGATAATTATTGTTTTGAATGAAGAGAATGACCAGGAGAAGGAAATATTGTTTCCCAAAATATCCTCCTGTGACATGCTGCAGGCACTGTTACTTGGTACAAATTACCATCTGTCTCTCTTGAGCACTTAGATTCAGGAAAGGCAAGCACACCTCTTTCCTTCAGAGTGACCAAAGGAAGAAAGGCTCAAAGCAAAGCTGCTGGTGCAGCCAGCTCACCCTCAGAACCCTGCTGTGAATGGTACTCCAGGCCAGCAGAGCAGTCTGGAAACCCACTGAGCTTGGCTTGCCCTGACTGGTGCTGTCATCCTCAGCACCAAGGGACGTTAAAACCCATGACACGGGTGAATTGCAACCTCACCGATTTCATGCTCAAGGAGCTTTACTGAAAATCTGGCTGTGTGGCATTCTTTCTCAGTTTAATTCAATTAGTTTAATGCTACTTTACTTTCTGTAAAGAATTCTTCTGCTACCCTTTCTTACCTTTTTTTTTTTTTAAGTTTACCTTCGGTGCTAGTAGCAAGGGCTTGACTGCTGGAATACAAACACTCCACTCACAATGTAATAGGCACCTGACCCTTTCTGAAAAGATCATTAATCTGAATAAAATATGACTACATTAATTTATAAATAATATTTTCTTTTCCAAAGCAATACAAACAAATACTCCTTCTATGTGACAATCAAGGAATATAAAGTCAAAGCTGTGTTTATGTGGACAAGCAGAGTCCACCACATCTGGAGTTCACCATAAAACCTTAACTCAACCTCTGCACTATAATTCTCCCACTGTTTTCATTCTCTGATCTTTTCTTGATTCTGGAAGTGCAGAGGTTCTTGCAAGGTAAGAGAGCCCATTTTAAACTCTGATTCTAAAACGTTGTGTGCTTGGTCTTGCAAAAGTCTTGCACAAAACCCGTGAAGAGGTCCTCTAGCAGAACCTAGAGGTGAGCTATTTTCTCCCCTTTTTGTGCTTTCCTGACTGAAAATACAAGCCCCAAGAATTTCTTTCAACCAATGTGGTTGAAAGAAACCTTCCAGCTAATGTGGTTTTAGATGTATTATATACAACAGCAATTTAGTATGAGAAAAAAAAGTGCTCCTTTTCCTGTCTAGCAGCATTTAAAGAGTGATTTTAGAGAAGACAGACATGGTTTTGAACTGCTTCCAGCTGAGAACTACAGCTAGCTGTGTCATTTTCTCTAGCCACTGACTAATTACATAGATTTTTAATGCTTTATGGGGACTTCTACTTTTGCTACAATTTGCAAGGGATCCTTTGTGCAGAGGTTGACTGTTTACATGGAAATGTCACTACTTTATGCTCTTCATGAGACAGGCAGCAGGATCAGTGCTGACTTACTCCTTCCAAACAGGATTGCACAGCAAGAAGGAAGGTGCAGGGTGTGCTGCAGGCTAAGAAGCAGAAGTGCAGGCCCAGAAAATGTCAATAGAGAAGGAGATTAAACATCATCTCTGCTTTATCCACGAGCAAATAGGTGGGAAGGGTTTTTTTGGAGCAGCCACAGGGACTCTATCCCAGACATGGTAAATGCAGAATAATAATTCTTGGTTTGTTTGTTTGTTTTATTGCTCTTGTTGAAGACGATTAAAAAAACCAACAGCAAAACAACCAACAACACATTTCATGGTTATGAGCTCTTGCAAAAGGTCTCCGGGTGTTATGACTTGTTTATTTCTCTTTCCATTTTTCCATTTATTTAAACAAAGAAAACAGCTCAAAGAAAACAGTGGAATGGTAAGATTTTGCAGGAGTCATATATAAGTTGTAATAGCTAGAAAGATTTTCAGCAGCAAGTATTGTTTCTCAGGACTGCACCTGCTATCTATTTAGAGAAACAAGTGGAGGTTCTGCAGTTTACACAGACTTTTCACCAGGCTTCACCAGCTTGTCTCCCAGCTACACATATAGCCTTCTTCCTTTGCATTTTCTCAGGCAAAGTAAGTTTGTCAGATTTTCAGCTTTTTGACTCTGCTTGTATGGCCTGTGCAGACTCTTTTTAGCTTGCACTATATCAGATAGGGCTTAAAGGAGCCAGAGACATCTACTGCGTCACACGAAATATGTTCTCTCGGTATTCACCTGGCTTTGCTTCACTACAAATTTTCTCTCAGCAACACAGTTCTTCTCTACATACACCTGACAAATTAGAGAGAAATCTATGCCGACCATGATGAAATTAAAAAGAAATATTGATCCCAAAATTTCTGGAGAAATAGAAAACAAAGCAAATTAGCAAAGCCTCAGAAATTGAAATTTACTTGATTTTTTTTTTGTTTACATGCACTTGGAAAACTCAAGGTTTTCATTGAAACGGTAGATGAGTCAAAGCAGGATTTTGAAAAGGAAAATTATTCTGAGTATAGAGGCTGAAGGGAGAGTCCTTCATTCTTCAGTATCCTTGTTCAGATCCATTTTTTTTCAATGTGTAAAAGACTGATGAGAGCAAAGGGCAGTTGTTCTTTTCTTTGGAATGCATGTATGATTTCAAATAAATAAAGATGCTTAACAAATGGAAAGATTAGTATTTCTGCACATTTTAAAAGAGTCATGCGTGACAGTAGCCTAATTCTTTTTATACAATCCAAGTTCACACAAAGAATGCATTAAACATGAGAAATGCATGGATATTTTTACATATTCAAGACTTTTTAATGGAACATCAAAACAAGAAAATGTTCACAAGGATGAGGCCTTCTGGGAATATGCTATTATGTTTTTCATAAGAATAAATAATTCAAATTTTTATCAGCATAAGTTTTTCCTTCATGGTGCCCTATCTAAATTATTATTTTGGTCTAGTTACAACGAGAATCTGAGCATGTTGGACAGTTGTAATTGAAGAATTGGAGAAACTTGCCTCTTTAGTCTTAGACCACATATTCCCTTATTCCTTTATTGAGTGCATGCTCTTAAGAAATTTAATCCCAAATGGTCTTATCAATCAAAAAGCTGTGGAAGCTGTAATGACTTGAACAAAACCCATTTTTATTGTATGCTCAAACTGTAATGACAAGTGGGAAATTTTTCTCTCCCTGTATCGGAGTAACTGCAGTTATTTGACTATAACAATCATTACTAGTGATAACTACATGGACATTCCAAAAGGCATTCTGATACCCCCCTTTGGTTTCTTCTCAGGTTGGGTCTCCCAGTATTGTCTTATCAATATATTCCAATGGTCCCTTAAACCAAGACTTCCAATGCTTCTGCTGTCTATACATCATAAAGAGTTTCACAATAAAGTCATATCTGCGCTTCATTTTAATATTTTCCAGCAAGGGGTTGAAAAGACTGAGACAGCTGTAGGGCACAGATGTTGATGTTTGAAATGATTTATCTCCCCCTTAGTACCTCTAGCTAAGAAGTTGACTTTGCTGTTTTCACTGTGAGTCTTGGTGAGTATTTGGTTAATCTGGGGTCAGCCTTCTTGCAGATGGTGCTTTGAGACTGCTGAAAATGTGCTTTCCAGAATGAGTTTTGTGGTTAATATTGTTTAAGTTTTTCTCTCTCTCTGAGTGGAATTTATGTTTAAATTAATTTAAAAATCTAGTGGTAAGGATGAAGAATTCTTTTTGTCAAGTTTTGCTTGAAGTGGACATGGAAGAGCCTGTTTCTGGGATCTGGCTTCCTACATGATAATGTTCCTCAGATTCACAAGTAAATTTACTCTCCCAATTGTACCAACAGTCAAACTTATAAAAAGAGGCTCATCAGTTCTCTGTGCATATGTCCCATTTTGTTCCTTCCTATACCTAATGGCACATTGTGTCTTGAGCTTTGTTAAATCTTTTAATTAAAACATGTTAACAAAGCTTAAGAAAAATAAATGAAACTACTCACAAGAAAATTAAATTGAGAAGCTAAGCTCATTTATAATTATTGTATTTCAATTAGGCTTTACTAGGGCTGGGTGAAAGTAGAGATAAAAAGAAACTACTTTGATGTCTGAGTTTCATAAATATTTCTAGTGTCCTATTTGTGAAGTCCACAGTACTAATGATAACAGTTTACTGCATGCAAGCTTTTTCATGCCAATTACTATACTTAAAAATTCAGTCATAATGTTGCATCAAAACATGTCAAGGCTCAGCCCCTAGGTTTGTAAAACAGGTTTTCTTTATTGCACTTAGGGGAAGTAAGACTACTCACAGCTCTGATTCACAAATTCAATACACTTTTATAGCTACCCTGCCAGAAGTCCTGATTCATTCAGTTTATAGAATTTTATTGGTGACTCTAAGATCAGGTCGAAATCTATTAGCTGGATTAGAGCATATTAGACAAAAAAATTGTACCTTATTTCTCGCCAATATTCATCAAATTTTAGTTTTTAGTTTTTCCATCTTATCATCTTCTGCTTCTAAATTAAAGAGTCATGAAATAAAAGAAACCTTCTAGTGATGTAGATACTTTAAGTCACCTCTTCACATTTCTTACCACTATAAAATGTTTTTCTTTCCCAAACTTTAAAGTATAATAGTTCTAAAATTTCAGAAGTCAGTCTTAATCTTTCTCATTTTTGATAAGTTCATGAATTAAAATGTATTGATTTTTGAAGACCTAATAATGCTAGCCAGGTCATTACACATTATCTTCTCTTTCCAAGAGCTATGCTTTCCTAAATGACAATAATTTTTAAAATAATTAGCAACAAATTACCATACAAAGGAAGTAGTGTCATTCATCTTGAAACTACATTTCTTTTTCCACTCAAAGTTTATGGCTTAAAAGATCAAATAATTTCCAACAATTGTTGCTGATTTTCCTCCTGAATTTCTTAACTCTTCTAAAGTAGTCACACTTGTTAAAAGTGTGATTCTTTCTTGAAGCATATGAAAACACCATTAATTTTCATAAGGATGACCATAGATGAGCTAAGTTAATGATGCACATATGTACTTACAAATTAGAAGGCTGATAGATAGTCTTGCATATTTTTCATCATAACATTATGATCATTAAAAACACCCCATTATTTTGTTAAAAACAAAAAATTTAATTTTATCATCAAGCCACTGATTTCTTTCCCCAGTGAGAGAAGGACATTGAGTGATTCACTCAAGTTATTTGGTTGAATTAGTTCTAATGGATTTCTGTATATTTGTTTTTTTAGCTCCTGTCACCACCAGGAAATGAGCTCATTACTTAATTTGGAAACCCAAAAGCAGCCTTCGGGCATGCCTAATGTAGATAAGTGATTAGACAATTCATCTGATCACAAAAATCTGGGAAAGAAAAGTAAAAAAAAGTATCATAAAAGTATCTTTTAAAGCTTAGGTCATGGTTAAAGTTTGGCTTCAGAAAGTCACCCTACCAGCACTAAGTGAAAGTGTGAATTTATCACTTACATGCTTCTTCCCATTGCTCTCCATTCCACAGAAATAAAGTGGAATCTCAGCATCATTTTTTTTCAGAAGAAATTTTTAGACAGATTTAACACTTTCTAAAAATACTCCTTGACTGTTTTCCAGTGGTTTCATGGCCTTGATGGCAGCCATAACACCATCATAGTCTGCTTTGCTTTCCAGCTGTACAAAATAATTGGTTATAATCAGATATGCTCTCTGTGTCACAATGAGTTAAGCATTCACAACAAGTCAACATCACTCAAGATTTCTTGTCTTCCAGTGCGTTTTGATGTGTTAAAGATAAAACATGGCTCTAGAAGACTACTGAAAAGCTAAGAGCCTTTCTGTGAAATGACTGAAAGTTTTAATTGTTGGCATATTGTAAATGCCACATATTCTGTTGAGGTGATTTTCTCATACTACTTTCACGGATGAGGTTACACAATTGTAAAGCAGAAGGATTTGGGGTTGTTGTAGTTTTGTTTTGTTTTGTTTTTGTTACAGCTCCTTTACAACAATCCAAACTAGAATCACGAAGTAGAATGATCAGGATGGAAGAGACCCAGGGGTCTCCAGTGCAGCTTTCTCTTCAAAGGAAGGTCATCTATGAAATCAGACCAGATTGCCCAAGGTTTTATTCAGTCTCATAAAGCTCCAAGGAAGGAGACTGCACAACCTCCCAGGGTAACCTCTAGGCAACCTCTTCCAGTGCTTGAATGTCCTGTAGATGAAAATATTTTGCCTTAAGTCAGAAGTTCCCTGTTTTAATTTATGATCATTGTAATTTTTTCTCCCACCGTGCAAGTTCAGTCAAAAACCCGGCTCCCACTTCTTAATGACCTCATTTTCAGCCTGATCCCTGAGTCTTTTCACACAGGTCAAATGTTGCAGAGCCTTAGGCATCTTAGTGACCTCTGCTGAACTTTCTCCAGTTTATCAATAAGTTTCTTATGTAAAGAAGACAGATGGAGTTTAATAGGTGCCATGCTAAAGGAAATCAAAATTTTCCTGGATTCACTGGCTATTGAATCAGAAATAGCTCTTGGTGGGTGGAGCAGCACTGACTTGGAGAATTTGTGATCACAACTGGGCTGGTGGAGCACTTTTATCGCATAAACCTGGTGTGAACAATGCTATGCAAATATGTGATACAAATGACCATAAGCTACAGTATCATTGTACTGTGTGACTCATTGCTTGGGGCAGTTCTGGCTGTTGGAAATAGCTTTTCAGTCCACAATAAGGATGCCAGCAATATTTAGGGAACCAATTATCTGTAAACCTGCCCTCTTATGCACCTGCTAGTGGAACGCAGAGCTTTGGGACACAGAAGTGTTCCGGGTATTCTTTGAGGACTGTATTTGGGTAGTTAGTAATGACTGTCTTTAGCTGACTGTTAAACCAGTAAATTTCCAGTGACATTTTAATTTCTTCAACTTTGTATTAAAACATGTGATGGCAAATCATATCAGTGGTTTCTGCTTCTCAACAGAGAAGCAGAAACTCCTTAAACTTGCCAAAATTTATCAGCATTGGCCATCTTGCTCCAGTTCATTATGGAGAAGCATTGACTGCTCATTCCAGTTCATTGTAGAAATTGCAACACCTTCTTTATTGAAAATTGAAATCACCCCATCCAGAGGAGAAAAAGGCCGTGAGACACTAAACCTGTATCTGGTGAGGTTTTTGCATGCATCTGGTGAGGTTTCATGCATTCCCAGAAACGATGTCAAAATTTTTTTCTCATCATATTTATCTTTCCAGTATTCACTTCATATTAGCACACAATATTTTTATTTGCCTATTTGGTAATCTGGCATAGGAATCAGTGGCACAAGCAATAGCAATACACAATGATAGAAAGCTGAGAAAAGAATCTGGGATGTTCAGTAATGAATGTATTTATTAATGGCTAAAAAATATAATCTTATATGAGAACAATAGCATGACCACTCTTAGTCTCATCAAGAATGTTCACTTTAGCATGTATTTTTTTCAAGTTGTATTAACTATAACTATAATCAATGCTGCATCATACTTTACTTCTTCAAAGTGCCCCATATATTAAAGAATGTCAAACTGTAGCATTGTTCTACAGGATTAAATATATCTTATTTTCCCCACACAATTTATTACTTATTTCTTTGGTAAGTGGGATGAACACTGATCCCTCAAGTGTTTAAATGCCATTGAGGCCGCTGCCTCAGCACACAATAGTTTCTGTTACAGACACACTTATTACAAAAGAATGGGTGAGGAAAGCTGGGCTCGGACCACATGCAGCTGACGGCACTGCTGTCCACTGGAGAAAAGAGATACACACAAGTGTTGGTTTAACATCCCAGCCAACAAGCTAGGCCCAGTTTAAATTCCCCCTCCCCCAGCTCGCCTTCCTTGTGTGCATGTCTCTCTCTCCCTTTGTTAGATTCACACACTCTGCTTTTCCAATTGCTTTAGCCCGAAGCAGTTGACATTTACCCCAGCTAGATAATCGAGGAATAACATTTGCGTTACAGTTTAACATGACCTCTGCCTCTACAGCTCTTTTTAGATTACCTTCCCCCCCAAAAAATGGTTGCTGACACCATAGTGAGGCAGGAGGTGGGAAAAAAAGAAAAGAGAAGCTTATTATTGCAGTGGCACAGTCAATGTCATGAGAAGCTGCTCTGCCCTTTTCAGTTGTGGGTGAGCAACTATTAAGGAAAAGGTATTAAAAGGAGGAACAACTGTGATGCGAGGGACACACAGGTTAAGCTCAAAGCAAAGGTTAATGGATTGACTGTTACCTGTGTATGAGGCTTAATGTTGGTCTATACACAAGAGAATTGCTTTGAGGTTGTATTTTTTTCATGAAAGTAAATTAAAGGGCTAATTTATTCCAGCATAAAAGAGTGAGATGCTGTTGTTGTTGTTGTTGTTTTAATACACAAGGACACATTTTTAATTCAAAATGTTTGCTTTTGATTTCCAGTACAAGGTGCTATTTCCAGTACAGATTGTGAAAAGAAGAGCAAAAATTGGCATTTTTTGCTGAAGACACTCACTTAAATTTAAATTGAAGAGTTTTACTGTTGTTCAAGGAAACTAGACAAAGTTTAGATTAATAGTTTAATAGTTATATCTCATATGCAATAGGTTTTGTTTAAAAAGATTGTATCTCAAATAGAAACAAAAAGAGTGATGTTTTTTGAAGAGTGGAAGATGAAAAAAACAATTCAATATTTTCTTCAGATCTCTGTTTTTCAATATATTTTCTATATTAAAATAAATGTTAGACATAAGTGGCTGCAAATTCTTAGAAAAGTTCCAAGTTTAGCTGGTCTACAAAAAGTTAACAAAAAGTGGGAAAGTATCTTGTTTGTTGCATACATACTATGTATGCAACAAACATACAGTTAATGTCTACTGTATAAGCATTAACTCAGTCAAGTTAATGTCTATACAGTAAAAGTAGATTATCTCTACTTATTTCAGGATAAAACCAAAACAGGCTGATGTATTCAAAATTTTGATTTGTTTTCTTTTTTAGTTATGTCATCATGACAATTAAAATTGGTGTATATGTAATGTTCCCATTACTGTTATGAATATAGACAAATTATTATGATATAGAACTTATCATATTGCCTCCTCCCTGTGAGTGAATTTAAGTAAAATCTTCTTGTCCATAGAAGAAGTGACAGAAGACAAATGCATTTATAATGAAAGGAAACAAAGCAAAATCAGGTTTAGGCCATCTGTAGATTTTGAACTTTGTAGAGGCTGTTTCATCATGATCAATTTCTTTATCTAGAGTTTTTCCTTAAACAGCACCTTCCACTTGATTAAATCGTGTTTTCAGGGAAAAGCTGAGTACATAATATCAGCATGAACGCTAGAAGCAGACAAAAGAGGAAAATCAGTCAAATATTCACAAACTGTCACTAAAACTTGCCCCCTTTTCCTGCTTGCTTTTAATTTTGGGAGGGAGAATTACCAAAAGACATACATGACAGAAATCTCAATCAAGAATAATAAGCAATATGTTAGTTTAATGGAATATCTGCTTTCAAAAACCTGACATTTTAGAACGGGCTTATTGCTTCCTTAAAATATGACCTATTATTCTCCTTCTTTGCCAATGTTGAATCATTTCCCAATATTCATTTTTGGGTATTTTGCCCAATTTTATTTTAAATTTCTTAGATGATTTCCAGCATTTTTCATGGCAGACTACTCCTAAGCTTAATGGATCCTGCCACCCAGAATTTATTTTCCAATACTCATCCTTTTACCCTGTCTATTATTTCAAATGATTTTTCAGCAAAAAGACTGAGTTATATCTTCATACACTCTTACCAGCTGCAGCTGGTAAGATTGTATTATGAGCAATTGCTCACACCAGAAGACTCTAACCCTTATTTATATCCAACATGAGTCTTAATTATCACTTCTTCACATTAATTTTTATTATGTATATATGTATTTATTTCTTAAATATTTGGTTATTGAGGACAGAAAACTACCACATATTCTCTGCTAATACAAATGTCAAACGAATGACTGTGCTCTTCTTTTTTTAAATTTCAATCCAGCATTTGACCCAGACACAGTTTATTAGATGAGACACAAATAATGCAATATAAAAATCTGTGTAAGTATTTCCCTACTGTAAAAGGAAAATGTGATATCGTTCATAAAAAATAAATGCATCAGTGTGAAATTTATTTTTGTATTTAAAGAAGATGCCTATTCAATTTGTGACTCTTCCTGTGGTCTTCAGTACTCTAGCTAAGGGAGTTTTTCCAAAGAGTTCTTTTGGTCACAGAGCAGTATACTTTTTGGCGATGCAAATGTCAAATGTAATGTTGAAAATAATACAGGATTTCTAAAAAGCAGCACTTCAAATGGGCACACAACCTGTCTGATGATGCTGATGTAAGGAACGGGCACAATGGAGATGTTCCCATACAAGTGAATTATGCAGTTGCCAGGTCATTCCCAATACTGTCTAAACCCAGTAGATGTAATTCCTTCTGGCTATCAAAGGAACAGAGCATGAGGACAAGAGGGGATTTATTCATTACTGTATTTATGACCAGTAGTTTGCTTTCAGTGTGAGCAGATGCACTAAGGACCATTTCTGAAGGGTGTTACTACATGATTTTTTATTTGAGTCTTTCCTAAAGTGTGACACAACCAGAACAAAGTTAAAAGTTAAACAGGGAAAGAGGACCAAAAGTCTTGACTGATGCACCAGAAGAGGTCCTGCCTGAATAGAATTTAACACAAGTTTGCTTACATTGGCTGTGAGGAAGTCTGCAACTGCTGAGGACTGTTACATGGACTTCCCTGCTGCTCCGGTACAGCAGAATGGCTGTAATCAAGCAACATCTTTGAGCTGTAATACTCCACCAAATTGTGCTGTGTTGAGAGAAGCCCAGTCCCATGTTACCAGAGGAACTGTGGAAAAGTTTGTTTTAAAAGTACAGGATCTGGCCTTCCTACATTTGTATGAATTACCCTATGAGTTAAAGTCCGTGCATGGGAAAATCATTAGGATGAAGGGCAGGTTTAATGCTCTGCCCTCAGTTCACACATGACCAGTGTGGGCGCTCACCTGCAAAGAATGGCCTCCTCTAAATCTCCAGAGGCAATCTTCCTGCACAAGAAGGCCTTGCACTGCAACACCCTGAGGAGATACCTAAATTTTAAGAATGATATACTTTAAAATACTAAAAGAATACAAAAATTGAATAAGCTATAAAACATTTGAAATTACATTTGGTTACAAGTTGCTTCATTCAATATCTCTCTTTTTCCATCTCCAAGCTTCATTTATTTATTTATGACCACATTTACTTTAAAAGCTATAAATAGGGAAATGAAGTTGAGCTAGTGTCTTAGAAACCATAAAAAAATATATTGGGAAATTTGCTATTTAGCTGACCACTATTTGTATATGAATTACTGCCACATAGAATGAGGATGAAAATAATTTTTTTCCATTTTTGTTTTCAGGTGAGTATTGTAATGGTTGGTTTAGTTTTTAGCTTAACAGCACATGGAGTCTGTATCTTTCAGCTGGATACATTTATTTCAAGGTACTTAGAAGCTGACTTTTATGAGATTATTTAGTCAGTGATTATTTTTGTTGAGAAATGTGTCCTTTATCCTTCTCATTCATCCACTGCTAAGATATTTCTGTTTGTCAGAATGCCTCCATTTCTGATAAATGACTGAAGACTGACTGCTACACTTTATTAAAAAGTAATAACAATTTTTGTACGCACCCTTCACATTGTAAGGGGGGGACCATGAATCAAAGGACACTGCCTGTCTGGGCCTGATAAATGCATCGTTTACCAGCTGAGGAGTTATTTAGGACTGGCTATTAATTTAAATCACATTTATCTTCCCTGAATGGGGGGAGGTTGCTGTGATAGGACTGCGAATGACCAATAGTGCAGCTAAGTGCACATTATTTATTACTACCGCCTGCAAAGCACTGCACAATATGTTAAAAAACCCCAGTGCCAATTACCATGGTTAATCTAGTCAGGGCAGTAACAGATTTCTTCCTAACACAAGCCAATTTCTACACTTGTACTTTTGAATCTCTAGAAAGTCAGTGTTTGCTCAAAATTCCTGATGATTTTAAGCAGTTTATTTATCCTCTCCTAAACCATTATAAGCAAAACCAGCACTCTTCTGTTTTTTTCTTCATTTTGGGAAAAACAAACAAACAAACACCACTTTCTTTAGACATTTAAAAACAGAAATCTCTGGAGTGCAATAAAGTCATGTAAACCATGTCTTCTTGGAGATTTTTGAGTTTTGTTCCAAGTCTTCTGAACAAGAAGAGGTTTTACTGAGGCTTAGGGAACACTCAAGCAGAACTGCTCTGGGCCACTGGAATCTAACCTGCTCAGAAAATGTTGAAAATAGAATTAAGGCAATTCTGAAGGAAACCATCATACACAGAGATTTGTAAAGCTCAGGGTAGGAATTCAGCATACCACGTATGCCTGTAGGATATAGTCATCTCTACCTTGTTGCTATGGGCTGAGGTACTGGTTGTCAAGGCAGGTACTTCTGAATTTTTTAAGTGTAGCTGAAATAAATGGCTATTGAAGAACAGTTACTAAGATGCCCTAAGTGCATCTGCAGTGGTGGATGATCACCTTCAGAGAACTCATTGAGGACAAGATTGTCTTGATGTGGACAATGTGGTCTCCATTGTGGCTTACATCCCAAGTAACCAACAGAGAACAGAAGAACAGTGAGGCAGACATAGACACATGGAGAAATGAAGGAACAGCAGACACTGAAACCATAGCTCTCCTCCTTTCTTGTAAGAAAATATCAGTGAGAAAGATAACAACAAAGCATTGCTATAGTTATCTGCAATAATTTATATTCACACTCACTCTTGTTCCACAGTTATGATAATGTTAGAGTCCCTTCTGGCTTTCAGAGGGAATGTTGTTTTTTCTTAATGCTAGCTGGTCATCCATTTCCCAAAAAAACCCTATTGTTTCCCACTGGTTACAAAAGTCTTACTAACAAACAAGTTTCTGTGGAATTGCATTCAAAAACCAACACTGTGTTAGCAGTGGTAGCTGGCTCTTTTACAAAGCTGTCCTCTGTATTCTGATAAGTTTATTGCCACTGCTGCCATGTATGTCAACAATCCCATAACTGGAAGAACAGTTAAGTAATGGTTATCAATGTCCAATACTATCCAGTGTTATGTATGAATAATTCTGGTTTTGTATGCTTGTTGCATCAGCTCCCAGTAGTAATCAAGCCTTTATGACTAAAAACAAAGTACAAGTACTGAACACCATGTTTGGACAAAGTGCTGGGTTTCCCATTCCATTAGTCTGAGAAATAAACAGGATATCTCTATGCAATTAGCCCTAAAATAAATAAGCAGAAATGTGAATAGAAATATACTGACACATTATAAGAGATGATTAATTCTAACAAAGTGTTGTACATACAAGTCCCTGGAAGTCTGAAGCATTTAAAGTAGATATAAGACCTTCACAATTTTTTTAAATAGTGACAACAATTAACTGAATAACTAACAAGAGGTTATCCTGATTTTCTAGCAAGAATTTTTTTTTAAGACAAGATGATTATTTTTTCCCCCTTGGGCTATATCTGATTGCTCTTATTCAGCCACATAACAGGAACTAATCTAGGACATTTCATTGCAAAGATCTTCATATTTGTCTCCTTGCTTCTAAAAGTTTGTACAATTCTGGGAATCCGTTTTCCTTACTGGTATAAATCTCCTCTCCTTAGAGGATTTGTGGTATAACTTTGGAATCTAGGGCTGGAAGGGAATGTGGGGACTAAATCCAATTCCACTTGCAAGCAAGCATATAATCTTTTTACACTTATCAAACTCCACCTTAAAAGCAATTAGTTTTTTGTTCCTCAGCTCCTACAACTTTACCATGCTTGGGAAGATCTTCCAGGGAATGATTGCTCTGCTAGATAAGATCCCTTTTTCCAATTTCCAGCATAAATTTACCTCCTATTTTTTTCATGCCAAAGCTAGCATTGAAATCTGGCATCTTAAATATTTTGCCTCTATCTCTTGTGTTTATTTTTATATGTATATATAAGCAACAGTTAAATCTCCTTTAGGGTCTGGTTTGTTAGTCTAAGCATGCCAAATTACTTTGGTGTCTTTTTGATATTTATGTACCAACTGTATTGTTTCCAGTAATAGTTCATCTTTCTTTTAATAGGTATGTGATCCTCTAGATTAGGTTTTATTAGTGTATTGGATGGTGATAGTAATATTTTCTTATCCTCTGTGGAAATACCTCCATACAGAAATACATTTGCCTTTTTTCACAGCTGCAGCATACAGTCATACTGTGATCAGCTAGAGAGTTTAGGTCACTCTCTTCTTGGTGATTTCTGACAGATGAGCTCAGAGTTTATAGCAGAGTATTTGTGTTATTAGTCCCTGAGTGACTGACCTTGTACTTCGTGCTATTGAATTTCATCTTACTTCTATTCCTGTCGATCTCAAGGCTATCTGATTCTTCCACTGAGATATCCCAATCCTCCTCCCTACAGAAGATGTGTCCTGGTTCTGGTGTTATCAATACTTCTGTACACAAGTCAGATCCCTAATAAACATACAACCACTGTCTTACTGAAATGTCTCAAACTGGACCACACTCCAGACTAATAGCCTCCTTTCTAAACACCCTAGTCACCACTCTCTACAGTGAAACCTTTACCCACGTTATTTCTATCTCCTCTGAAAATCTTCGGCTGCTCCAGCTTTACCAGTTTTACTGGTCTTCTTATTTGCACTACGGTTTTGATGTTTGGTATCTGAATATCTTCGTTTGTATGATGCTAGGGATGCAAGGGTGGATTCTTGTTCTTGTTCTTTTGTAGCTGTTTCTTGACACTGGATTTTCAAATCATTGTCTTACAGAAGTGCCTCAGATAGCTCTTTCTATGAATATGAATATGAATATGGACCTTTATGAAACTGTGCTGGGAGGAGAGAGAAGGAATGGAATAGACTGCTTGGTGGGACTCCCGCTTTGTATCATCTGAGAAAGAGTAGTGAAAAAGAACTCAGGCATTGAAGTGAAGTTGAACAAAATCCATCACTTAAATATGTGGCCAAAAAAAAGAATGCATTGCTTTCAAACTTTAAGCTATCAGGCATACCAACATGCCAAGCCCCTGTCAAAAGCACATAATAGAATGAATATTTTTAAATCAAAAACTGCTATCATTTCATATAGTTTTTCATAACCTGGAGTTGTACAGACTGAATAGTCAGGGCAGAAGATTTGCCCTGAAGACTTTGCATGTCAATCATTTGTAGTGCAAAGAACGGGTCATATCCACATTGGGTCACATTTTGCTTCACTTACTACAAATTCCCCAACCTAATATTTAAGCTATGTTAGACCAAAAAATATTTTTGATCATGTTTCTGCCATGTTATGACTCTAAGCATTATGTTTTCCACATAGACTATAGAATAAAGTCCTTGACCCGGTTAATCCTCAGGCTCTGGTCTGTCTCTGAGTTAAAGATATGCAGACACCTCCGGAGCTAAACACAGAAGATCACACTACTTGTTCTATTGCTTCAATTCTTTCCTTTTTACCAAGAACCATTTGTAGGAGCTCAGTCTGTGCTACTTCCTCTGCTTACACGGCAGGTATTCAAAAGACAGTCAGTCTTAATTATCCCATCCCCCTTCACACATCCCCACACCCAATTAATAATGTTCAGTGATGTATGAAGCTGAGTTTACATTAATGTAATTTTTTAATACATTAAAGTGGTGCACATCTCAGGCATTTTATAAATAAATGTCACTAATTTATAAATACTTGTGCCACCCTGGGGATCACAGACTGTGAAGGGGAAAGGGCAACAGGGGTGCAATCCTCTCTCTTCCCACTCCCATTTGTAGCTCCTGGGGATGCTCAAAGAGATTAAAACTTGCTCTTGCCAAGTCCCAGGACATGCAGCTATTACTTACTGTGCACAGTGCAATATAGGTTAGGCTCAGAAAAGAGCAGCCTAGGAACTTAGTCTTTGCTGCCACTCTAAGAAAAAATGAGGTTTTCTCTAAATAAGGAAAGGAAAAAGGTTCGGGTACACAAGAATCAAGGTTTCTCTGTCAAATCATATTCCTGATGCCTTTTCAAAGCAGAGAGCTCTGTAATACAGACAAAAAAAAAAAGTGTTTCTGCATGTGGAAACTTGCAAGATGGAAAGGTTTAAAATTCAGATTCACTGTTACCAGATCAATGAAGTGAAGATTACCTGTTACTTAAACCACAGCTTATTGGAGTTATTACATTAATTTAATTCCACATTGCAACTTGGGGTGAGAGAGTAAAATGGCACAGAAATGCCTAAAAAGAAAAAGTATCACTGGATGAAATTTTGAAAGTAGCCACTGATGCTGTCTGGCTTAGTTTTGAGCCTGACTTGTGCATGCATGGGGAAAATCAACAAGATACATCACTATGCAAATATTCTTCAGGACTTCATTTCTTTTGCTGTCATTACTACTAAATTTCCAAGAATTTTGATTTATTTTTATTTCACTTATTACTGTAAGACAGTACATTTCTGCAGCAGGAAATTATCACACTTTAGTACAGAGTCTAGCACATTTATATAACAGCCATAAATTCTTCTCCAAACCAGAAATTAGGTATATGATATAAGGGACAAAGCAAAATTTTGTTTTGAATATAATGCACAAAACTACAAAGCAAAAAAAAATATTACGTGACTGTTCCCAGATATGGGATATGCATATAGAGTGAATATTAATCTGTGGTAAAGACAAGAGATATTTTGGCCTTTTTTACAAAATCTGACAAATGATTAAATTCCCCCCCCCCTCCCCTGTCTATAGCTGACCTCTACTACCTTTGTTTTTTAACAAGCAGAAGAAAGACTTTTGTTTTTAATTCAAGCTCAAGGTCAAGATTGATATATAGGTAATTATATGAAAATTTTAGGACTTTTGGTTTTAGTCATTGCCTATAGTCCTTTTCTCCTGCTGCACTTCCTGTGAGATGGGCTGTGAATATGCAGGTTCATTGTTCTTTTTGGGCTATGTTTGCAGACTATTTCTAACCTGCATCAATGCAATCCAAATAATCCTCAGAAGTTGCTTCATTATTTATTAGAAAAAGCAATCTGGCATGCAGCGTGTTATTGACAGCTGAAATCCAATACTCAAAGGTCACCAAAACAAATACCAGAAAGAAAAGGTGTTAAGGCAAATAAAAATACACCTTTTTAATTTTGACTGAATTGATTAAATAACAATTGAGTAGTGTCACAGGTCATAAGGCTTTGAGACATAAGGTCAGCTTAATAGAAAAGAGCCTGGGGCCATGTCACAGGGTATGCTCTGAGGCCTAGGACTCTGAGGCCACATCATTGTGCTTGCTCCTGCCCTTACCCCATGTAGTCTGAAATGAAGAGACGCCTAAACAGAATAGAGAACAGTCTAAATAGACTAGTGCTTATCGCTGAGGGCTACCCCCTGAGTCAATGATGTTTAGAACTGATTGCTTTATTTGAACTGAGAATACTGGGCATCTCTCAGTAAACATTTTATAAAATTCAGTAGGCTGAGAAAAAAAAGCCAAACAGCTAAGAAACAAACCAAGAAAAAACCTTTCTATACAAGCAGTACTCTATAACATGTATAAATTCATGTGCATCTCTTTACAGCTCAGCCCTGTCATTCCAGGACTGACATAAAATGAGTGAAGTAGAAAATGAAACACTTTAATATACTAAAATCAAAAGAACTTTCTATGTGAATTTGAGAAGAATGAACCTTACAGTGGTTTATACACAGTAACATTAATTAAACGTACATAATTGGTTTAGTACTGGCTTTTTGTATGCTAATTTATTTTTTTGGTAAATATAGCTAGGCCAGGGAATCTATTGCCATAGAAATTCATACCTTCAGATGCCATGACTGATCTTTTTAAAAGGGCTTAATAATTTTACATTTAATAACACAAATGGAAAATCTTGGTCTGTCTCTAGTTCAAGGACTGACTTAAATCTATGTCACATCAAAGCACAATTAACTTCATTAACTTCAGCAGGTTAACTGGCAAACAGCATGTAGGAAATTCAGTATAGGAATGTGAAAAGTTATCTAGATTATTTTTCACTTTCATGACTACCTGCTGGCTCCAGCAGAGACTAAGGCATATCTTCCACTCCTGTGGCTGAATTTTCTAGCACTCTTCTCCAGCTTTTCCTGTGTCATTCCCACTTTGGACTGGTAAGGTAAACAGCCATTACTGAAGTGTATGACAATATTTCTCCATGGAAGAGAGCTGGTGTGGATAGATTGTCTTTTTTTTTTGAATGGATGTGTATAGTCTATTTTGAGTCACTGGTAGTCCAGCATCCTTTTGAAAATGAGCTCCTGCAATACACTGTCATTCCCAGACTTTCCATGGCAATGGAGTTGCTAAATTTTGCCCCAGTTTTAGGTCTGATCATGCTCCCATTTAATGAATGGCTAAACTTCCGTTGATTCTCAGGACAATGATTCTGGTTTTCATTTTTTATTTGTTACTTAAATTCTAATTTTGCACACTAACACTAACATTGACTCACTACATAACTCAAGTACAAGAAATTTCTAGAGCTACATATTTTTTCAGCTTTCAAAATTGGTCATAATCTATGAAACATGCAAGAAGATTCACAAAAAAAATGAAATTTTAATCTAGTTATACAACTACTAATGAGTTATGATTTTCAAATGTAAAAAATATTTAAGGAAATAAGGTATGGGATCAATTATATGACAATAGTCAGTGTCTCATATGACTTCATGGTAGAAATAATGCTTTTTACCCCTGCTGAGAGTCTGATACCACTTTTAATGTATTTTCTGCTTAATGAAAATTTTAATTCCCTGGAGTTAGAAAAATGGCTTTTGTTTTAAGATTTCTAGTTTACCTATTTTCTATGTTTATTGTCCTGGAAGAGTTTGTTTCCTTTTCAATCAGCTTATTTTAAGGAATAACCAATGGCTCCAAAAGATAGTGCTTTAAAATATAATTATACAAACAGTGAAGTTCATGACCTACTCTGTCTACAAACATAAAAAGCTAAGACTTTAATTCACAAACATCTTTATCAGCAGTGGTAAAGCCCATAAATCACTCAATGATACAGACAAGGTTTAGTACTCTCAGGAAAGGAGTTTAAACAGAATCAACTGTAGAAACTGTAAAAATAAAAATATGTATTTTATTTAAAAAGCACCTTTTTATGTGCAGCCTGTGCCTGCAGTTTTCAAGTACCTGGACACAGACAAAATGAAATCTAGCACATATACTTGAAAGAAACAAAATGTTATTTATGAAAAGTAATTTGGGGAAAATTTTTCTTTGGAAATTACTTCTCCATTCTGTATGCTTCTATAGTTAGTGCTGTGATTTGTGTTCATAGAAGAAAATCAGATTGCAGCACTTTAAAAAATCTTTCACACTGACAATGTATTATCTACTATGAAGGGTGGAAAATGGCAATGGAAGAAAATGTATGTCAGTGTGCAGAAACAATGCACAAGTGCTTGGTGGCTGGAGTATTCCATCCTGTCTTGGACAAGGTCCTCTTGGGCGGCTCCTGTGCTCTCCACTGAACCCCAAGGCCAGGGAAGAATCAAGGAGGAACGATGAAGTGCTGACTCAAGAACAGCCTGAAGACCTCTGATCATTCACTCAATAGGGTTAATGTAAACACTTCTAGTTCACAAAAATGCTGCCTTCTCAAAGCCCTGGTGCTCTGCATGTTTGTATAATGACTTTCATCTCTTCATAACCCACAATGGGACTTTCTTGGGAATCTAGACAAAGAACGGACAATCTAATGTCCAGTCTAATATCTATACTTTCAAATCTTTCTCCTTTGAGGATGAACAGAAACATATGAACATGAAGGCTATGTACCCATTGCCCCATCTTTACTTTCTAGGCTGAAAAGCACTGCTCTTGGCAGTTGCAGAGTTCTGGATTCAGGCAGAACATTTCTACCTAATTTCTCCCCTGCCTGGGAGTCCGTTGTGAAGGATGGGGAGATATAAGTGTAGTAGATCATTTGTTACAATCCTGCAACACTCTTGAGCTTGCAGTCTTGGATTAGATTCTTGTATTAAACACCTGAGTTTTAAAGAATTTGAACACCTAATAGCTAGGGTTTTCTGTGTGGGTGAGCAACAGGTTCTTGTACTTCTGGCATTGCCCAGTTTTTTTATGGTGTCAGATATTGAGAGTTTAAAGCAGTTTTAATAGATGATCAGCTTCAAAAAACTGCAGCAAGTCCACATCAGGCATCTTCAAAAGTCTTTGCTTAAATCAGGATTCATGAACTGAACTTCAGTCTCCTTGGTTTGCTTATTTACATTTATTAACTGCATTGTTTAACCTCTTGACTCTTTCTTAGCAATGTATTTCAAATTACACCTTTTATCTGATTTTGCATTAGACTAGAAAGTCTGCATAATGGTAAGCATTTATGCTGAAGTACTGGCATAAATATTCTTAATTTTGCCCCTTCTGGGTCATATTCTCCATTCCTATTTTAAATCTATATTAGCTCATGTTCTTGTATCTTATCTGGAATTCTTCAATTCTACTTCATAGATTAAATAAAATTGGGTAAATTCTCTGAGGTTTCATTCAGTCTTTCTTCTCAGCAAATTAATCCAGGACATAATGTCCTGTGAGTGGATAGAGGGTTAATCAGTGTTTGTGTAACCTTTTTCTGAACTTTCATAAGTTTTCCAATTAACTGGGGTAACTGCAAAAACCCACACATTTTGTGGTGTACAGTGTTTCCTTTCCCTCTTCACAAAGTTGCTTTAAGCAGCCATCCATATTTCTAAAGGCTAAACTGTGGAAGTTTAAATCATTGTTCCACTAAAATGTGGAAGTTTAAGTCATTGTTCAGTGTGTATAGGAAGCACCAGCTGAGATGGATTTCAGTGGCTACTCTTACCTGGATGCTTACAAATTAACTTCCTATTAGCTTATGAGAAGCGAGAACAAACTTTTTTTCTCTGTGGAGAAAAAGGTCTTGTTATGCAGAGAATTTTATAAAAGCTTTCTTTCCACAATCTGTGCACTGAGAGATTGTGCCCTACAGCCTGAGAAGTTGGCATTTAAAGAAGATGTAGGGGAGGTGTGCAGCATTCTGTTGAACTGTACCGATGAACAGTCCTCACAGCCCATGTCTGTAGTTGGCCCTGCAACTGTAGGCTAGGCAGGAAAGAAGTGTAAGTTGTGGTGGAGTGGTCCAGAAGCACAGTCCATCCCAATGGGTAGACTGACATAAATATCTTGGCTAGAGAATGGTACAAATGCCCTGGACTGAACTTAGCCCATCTCCTGAAAGGTGAAAATAGACTGATATCTGCAAGGTAGAGATGAAGCTGATGCAAAGAACTGATAGATAACTTCAAAATCTGTGGGAAAAACAAGCATACTTGTCAAAAAATGTCATACTTAAGATCAAGCCAATTTATGCAAAATTCTGTAAGTCCAAACCACTGTCATTAAGAATTTCAAGCCTGACTAGTGGGGAAATGAAGCAGACCTCCAGGAAAGAGGGTTGAATATCATATTTATCAAAGGTACAAAATTTGCAACATAAATTTCAATACCTTGGATTCCTATTACCATACGAGTAAAATAATAATACCATAAAAATTTGAGTAAGTACTTAAAAAATGCTGGTTATATTGTTTAGGCAGTGACAAAGATTCTCTCTTTTGTCTCTAGTATCATTTCTCACACAGCTGCCATGATGATGTGTAATTTCTCGTCTGTATTCTTTGATATATTTCTTTGACTTTCTTTATTTGAAAATAATAAACTAAAGCCTAAAAGAAACTAAGGAACACCACATGGTTCAAGGGTTGGATAATTTTATCTACATTTGATAATATGCTCTAATAGCTGTCTTCTGCAGAAATAGTACTTACTGGTTCCTTCTCACCTTCAAGTTTGTTCTTATTTATGAGGAAACTTCTGACTTCACTGTCATGAACTCAACAGTTTTTCACTGTTTTCATTATGTTGCAAAACTGCCAAAGTATGCTAAGTAACTGAGATGTCCATCTAGGTATGTTTGTAATTTGAATAGAGACATTCCAGTCCTCATAAACATTCACAAAATTAAAAAAAAAAAATAAATGGTGCACTCTCTAACAGGTCTAGTAGAAAGCAAGAATATGATTGAATAAAATATTCTTTATGACTCCTTTATTTGACAAAAATTCCCAGACCATGACTTCCTTTCGTAGTTCAAATGTCAAGCATCCCTTCCACTGTCGTCAGGGTGGCATGCAGGAACAGAGGGAGACCCTAAACAGAAGTCTTTAATGATGACAAGCCTGGTTGACTCAATGACCCACAACATCTTTTGTCTCCCTTTCTCCCCATGTTGGCTCCTGCTGATTCAGATGGGGGAAGCCAACTAGCAGAGCAGCTGCTCATGCATAGTCTAGGGAAAACACTTCCTTCAACCCTGTGCACAGAGAGCAAAAGGCCCTTCAATTTCCTCTGTACCATTTTTTTGGTGGAGTTTTTGTCTTTTTCTCTGATTGACTAGCTTTATATTGATTGAAAAGTCATTTCCTTTGCCCAGTCTTCTGAGAAACAAAATAAATGTTTTCTGTGACCCTAACTCTTAGATTTTTCTTTCCACAGAGCTAAAGAAAAATTTTCCTGTCAATTATATTGAAGGAAAAATTATATTGTTGTTTTGTAGCACTTTTTTTCTCCCTATGTGTCAAAAGGGAGCAAATGATGCATTAAAAGCCTAAAAGCTGAAATAAAGATTAGGTGTAAAGTGCTATTGATCCCTTTACGAAAAGAAGCAAAGACAGATTCCACTCCGCTGTCAGGTTACATTTTCAGTAAGTTACCCAGATGCAAGATTTGAAACTTCTACAAAAGAGTCCTTAAAGTGTTGTTGAAAGTATCAAATAAGATTACATCAGACAGGAGAAATAATCATTAAAAAATGTCAGTGGTTCAGCTGAGGTACTGCCAGGATATGTTGTCCTAGTGTTTCATGTAGCCCAATGCTTGAATGTTTAAGATGCCAAAATGAAAAGACAAAACTTTAAAAACATCACTTATTGCATTCTCTGCATGTACCTCTCTCTCTCCCTGCCCATGCAATTCTATGTATCTTATGTCCAGAATCTACACAGTCTTATGCACATGTAGTTTTCATAGGATGGTGCACAAGAAAGCTCTGATTTTCATTCCCTAACTCGTTACTCATCCAAAGAATAGTCTGAACATTTTTGAGATTATTATAAACTATACCACTTCTAATGAGAGAACAACCTGTTGCTAAAAGTCAGCAGAGTAGATTTTCTTCCAAATACTTTACCTTCTTGTTCCTGAGAAATCTTTTAGATGTTTGCTGCAAACAGGAAGATGAACAGCAGCTGAAAAAATATGTGACCTGTTAGCAGAAAGTATATGGTCAAATATCATCATTCTTTGTACTGTTTTGACTTTAAAAGTTCATGAAAAACCAGCTACTTGGGATTTTTATACTACTTTCTGCATTCATTGATAATCAGGTTTAGCACCTGACTATACAATACAGACATCTTGACTATGAAACTTTTGATTGTTACTTACATGAGCTGGAAACATCAGGGATTCATAAATCTAAGAATCAGACAGCTGATTAAATTCTATAAATTTAAAAGAATTCTACAATGCTAAGGCAATGAATTTCCTGGTTTTCAGTAGGGTAACTTTAGAACATGACCAGAGATAATTTTTCTTGATAAATAAAAATAAGAGGACAAATAGAAACAAATACCAAATAAAGTCAGGTGATGAACCTTCCTTGTAAACTATCATATCTGGAAATATACTGATTATGGAGAAGGTAGACTCCTCTGCTCAAGAAACACTATCAGGAAGCAATTTTTGTAGAGTGAGGGGGTGAAGCTCTCATGGTAGGTGTCTACGTTCAACAGAACTTAGGGTGATTATTTGGGGTTAACTTCTTTAAACTAACACCAGAAGAAGAATAAAACCTCAGAGATGAGTTTTAAATTCAGTTACTGGAATGTAAAAGGAATTTCTAAGTGGCCTGTAATAATTGTATTAGACACCCAAGGAAAAGAAAACCCTAATTTCTATTTAAAAAGCTGTTCTGTGAGTTTGTGAAGCTAGTGAACCCTGGCTTCACATGGATGTGTCCTACATTCCCTTTCCTTTTCTGTTTGGCACCATTGGCTTCATGTGCCTACTTTATAACACAGTGCACCTGGGTCATTCCAAGCCACTTATAGGTTGCTGAAATTAAATGTCTGATACTCATGGACTGTCCCACGTCTCCTTCTGACTTTTTGCCTTCTGACTAACCAAAAGAAAGAGCTGTGTCCTTAGCTAGCTCTTGGATTAGCACTCCCTAGTCCAGAGCCCTTCTGCATTTTTAATACAGCTGAATAACAGACTGGGGATTCAGCAACAGCTGTGATAGAAGCAGAGAGGAGGAGTTTGAACAAAATTTTCATAGGGCTGGCAGAACAATGCTCTTTCCATGTCTACTGCAGCCTTAAATGGAGAATAGAACCAATGCTGTGCCAGTGTTCTAATGGTGTAAAAATAGCCCAAATACTTATAGATCAGAAGCCCTTAGATAATATCTTGAAAGACATATTGGAACAGCTGATATGCATTTTTAGACATAAAATTTTCAAGAGTAGAAATTTATTCTGTTGCAATGTATTCTAATTAAATTCTCATTGAACCTGAAATGTCTCCATTAGGCAGTCTTGTGGTGCAAAAGGAGTAATCTTCCAAGCAAACAGCTGGAGTCAGGACCAAAAATCCACACTTTATGAATTATAAGCTTTTCTTTTGTTATAATTCTAGCTAAATTTAATGATAAAAATGACTTTTATCGTCTGGAAAATACTTGGTGAGCTTCTTCAGCTTCCTAGTCTAATTTCAATGAAAATAATCAAGTTCATACCCTTTTAAATGGTTTCATAATGTAGAGGATTCTACTTTAGAATGATTATGATATTTACTCACTATTAATTAATAAATCATGGACAAATCAATTCAGCTTGATCATATCTGCAATGATGTAACATTTAGTGGTTGCTTACAGCAAAGCCTTTAGCCAGTGCTTTATTGTACTGTATAATCAGTAGAGGACACAGAGCAACAGAATAGGCTGGAGCTTGGTTTTTGCATTGGGATGAGTTGGCAAGTTGCCTCCCTTGCATGTAGAAATCAGACTATTTGGCCTGGCTGCTGATAATCTTCCCAAGCACTGTATTTTCCTGTCTGAGACTTCTGAATTGATTTAGACCATGTGATAGCAATGGGTATAAGGCCATGAAGTGAGACCTGCCAGATATACATTCTGGCAAAGCAGCATCTTTATTGATAATCAAGTGACTGAAAAAAAAATTAAAAATGCATTTGTTAGAAACCTAATAATTTTCAGATCTAAAATTACTTTTTCTACCAGATGCTGCTTTCATTCATCCTTAAAAACGTCTGCATTGTTAACAATTGTTACAGTTAGATGTTACATTTTAGAAATATTTTCTTCATACCTCTGTCACTGAGAGCAGCTTCTGTGTGAGACCAAGGAGGGAAACCTGTGAATCTATTCATTTTAACACATGGAAAGGACCTACATGGAGCCCAGTGAAGGACAGCTGTGGATTAAGTTACTTGACTGACCACAAGAATGACTCTCCACTTCCCACAGGCTGGTTATGATCAACTATGTGATGATATAGCACAGTTGATGTAAAACATGCCAGCAGCTGATGTGGAAATCAATGCTGGTGAAACAGCAGCACAAACTTCCACATGCACTAAGATTCATGTTAAATGCCGTGGGTTAATGCAAGACTTCTGCAGAAGATTCAGTATGCTGCTTTTGGCTGGGGTAATCTTCACAGTAGAATGTGTAGCATATTTGCATTAAGTGCATATAGTTTCACACATTTAGATAGTGATTCTTCAATTGAGGAATCAAATGCTACATCAAAGCAGAATAGCAGTATGGGACTGTGCTTTGGGTTTGTGCTGGGCACAGGGTTGATAAGTCATAATTTCTTTCATGTACCTCCTTAAAAGAGGAAACAACTGTCTCCCTTCCAACTCAGCATATTTTATGAGTCTATGATACTGTGTTAGATGGCATTTGATGCCAAGGATTGATTCTGCTTATTCTTTGAGCAACTGACTCTCCATGAAGAGAAGGCTGAGACTCATGAAAAGCTTAGATTATGCAACACAGAAAAAGACAAAGATACCTCTGAAAGGAAAAGGGACAAGACACCTTCCCAAGAGTGACAGTAAAAGAAGTAATCTAGGAACAGAAGAAATTATTCAGACTTTACCTCAGCTCAGAAAGCCCTTGAGCTGAATGGAAGCAGACCTGGAAGCAATAACCTGTCTGACAAGGCCACAAAAGGCAGAGCAATATTTATTTGGAAACCTTTAGTTTCTGATGAGTATTCTCAATTTTTTTAAATGGGTCTGTTGTAATTCTTTTTTATTAAAAGATTGTTTTTGGATTTTGAATGCCTTTTTGGTCTTTTTAGAGCAAGATTTCTCTTTTTCCACTGCAAACTCTGGTAAGAGAGCAACTTGTTACAATGTCATCAGAAATGGAGGGTGTTGATGGACTATTGCTACTGCTCTGCAGTCAGCTGACTGAACAGAAAAGAAAAGGCATTCTGCTGTTGGCTGAATGAAATTAAATAGAGGTATAAAAAGGTACAAGCAAAAAAATAAAAATGCAAGAGGAATCAGCTTTGTGGAATGTATTGATAATATCAAGAAAAATAAAAATAGTGAAAGCATTTTCTCTGAGACTTCACAATTATGAAGAAAGGGAAGGGGAACGCAAGAAGAAACAGAGACTGCAGGAGAGTGTAAAAGGAAACCACTGCTCATAGGAGACCTCTATTTTTAGATTTAAAAGCACACTGTCAATGTCTTCTGTGGGGAAAAAAAATCTATTAAATGTGTTTTTGAAACTGGAAAAGAGAAAGTGTATACAAAACAAGGATCTGAAGACATTTGCAGTTTTTCCCATATTATTTCTCACATTCTTCTTCAGACAAATGTGTCACAGGGTTCAACCTCTGTAACACCCAGCATTTGTCTGTTCACACTGACCTAATTTTGAGGAGGCTTTAGGATTTCATGTGTATAAGCAATTTATCATGAATACATACACTGGGGTTTGTCATGCATGTACAGAACACAGTTGCCAAGGAAAAGAAGTTGGTAATGGAAAGGGTGTATCATTAAATCATTAAAGCTTTCTTGCACACAATTCCCTGTAAATCAGATCCAAACAATTTAAATACTAATCTGTACTAATGCTTTTACGTGTAAAATAAGTAAGCATGTTATTATTGCATTTTAAACAGCCAATCCTTATTTCTTGTCCATATTTGCATAAAGTGCATATAGTTTCACACATTTAGATAGTGATTCTTCAATTGAGGAATCAAATGCTACATCAAAGCAGAATAGAATATTTTCATCAAGTATGTAATGACAATATTTTGCAAGTGTATTAGAAGTAATAATTGCTCATCAAACTAAATAAAATGAAACTTGGAAAAAATGTAGAGCATTTTTAATAAAGTATTTGAGCTGCAAGGAAAAATATTTAAATTTGTAATCAACACATACAAACAAATCACTCATCAAATTTCCTAATATTGTGGTGCTAAGTAAGCTAATTATCCATTCTAAATGTTATTAAAATAGGGTTTTTTTTTGCTTTGAAGTTAACACATTAGTTTTAATAGAACTATCAGACATGAGAAATATAAAAAAACGCAGACAACAAAACATATGCAGATTACAAAGCACTTGTATTTTCAGATGTTTGGACTTTGTGCTGAAGACTGTTGGAGCATAAGAGGATGGTACTGTTTACAACAAAACACTAGAAATACATAGGACACAGAGATCTGACTTCAGATGAAACATGCTGAATGAAGTTCAAAGATTAAAATTCAAAACATTAAGAATTTTTTTTTTCACTTCTTTAGAGCAAAAATATCTCTCTCCTAGGTTCATTGTGTCTATACTGATGTAAAAATGAGGAAAGACATGTAGGGTTTTTTGTAAAGCAAACACTGGTACAGTACACACAGACGTGAAAAATGAAATTATTAAACTAAAATTGCACCAAGAATTAAAATGATAGATTTTTTACAATTATTCATGTCATAAGTTACAGCTGAAATCCATTTCAACAAACAAAATACTTAGTAAAAGTAATAAAACTACCTTAAATTCACTAATTCACCAGAAACATACAAATATGACTCAACTGGATTTGTCTTAGGAAAAAATATCTACTCAGACAAACTTAACCATTGTGATGACTAATCATAATTCCATAAGGTATGTCACTAAAAGTTGACTTTGAATAATTACTTTAATTAATCTTGTTTCTTCAAATGCAAAACACAGCATAAATTTCATATATATTATGTATATTTCATGGGAATTGTGAAATGCTAACATTCTCCTGTCTCCTTATTTGGGACAAAGAGGAACAGGAGAAGTGTGGCACCTGAAGAAGTTAACACAGGACATTGTCCCTTAAAAACAATCAGAGAATGTTCAAGGTTTGGTTGTTTGGTTTTTTTTAAGCAGCATTACCTGGGAATTCCTCCATATAATCAGTATAGGTGCTCACCTATCCAACTGTAGCTTTATGCAAGTTAGAAATGGACTTCATTGTTATTTCAACTAAGAAGCATCCAAAAGTACAAGTTTTAGAAACTCCACCTAGGTTTGGCATCATTTTACCTCTGGAGATATATGTCTCTTCATCCCTTATACAGACAGATTCTAGAAAACCTGGTTAGATCAAATATTTACATTTTTCTGGTTAAACAGGATGGACTGAACCAACACAGTCATCAAACTGAGGGCTTTTGTCATGCAGGAGACAAAATAATTCTGTCTGGAAAATACATGGGATTTTAATCAGTGGGTTCAAGAGGTCTGATAAACTGCATTGTCTACAAGCTCCCATTTACACCACATTTGGTAACCCCAACACCAACTTTGGTAAATCTTATATATTCTTTCTCTAAATTACACTAAACTGACTTGAGGAAGGGATAACAAAAAAAAAATTATCTGAACCTGTCTGTCTTTTTTTCTTATGATCCTTTCATAGGAGCCAGTCACTTGTGACCAGCTAGCTTTTGTCATTATGATGACAATTCTGACCTTCTTTACATCTTCACCTCTTCTTAAAAGACTTGAAAAATATTAGATGAAATGGAATAGTTTTTTCCTAAAGTTCCCAGTGAAGAGGTGCAATATGTAAAAGCTTCAGACATAAAATGTGCATAAAAGGAAATGAATGGGCAAAGAAGTAATAAAGTCCTTAAGACTTGAGACCCAAGCTTAAGTTTGCAAACTATGTTTTAATTAGGAAGGGAAAATAGCCTTAGCTTAAAAAATAAAAAAGAGGAAAAAAAAAAAAAAAAAAAAAAAAGAGAGCAAAAACCCTCATGAGTGCTAAAGTCTCTTTAAGATTTTGAAAAAGTAATTGTCCTTTGGACCTCCTCCAGTTTACTCATATTCCCACCCAAAATTGAACAGTTGCCCTTGACCACATATACTTGTTCCTGAGGATATTACATCTGTTTTTGGAAAGTGTTTCAAATGAAGCATGAAGAAAAATGCTGTGTAAATAAAAAATATTGCAAACAAATATCTCAGCATTTATGGTTTGAATTTTCTCACAGTCTTTTAATCTGTCAAAAGGCTTGATTTTTTTTTTCTCAGCTCTGTGTTTTATTTTATGAGAAACATTACTAAAAATGTTATTACTGGAATTTCCATTGGACAGTAAAGCTGTCTTTCAAGCTGTCTCTTAATGACAAGATGGAATGCATCCTGCTGAAGTTAGAATAGGTGTCTGGTCTTTTAACATGTTAGTTCACAGCATCAGTTTTTTTAAACCTGGTTATCTCTGCTAAGGTCAGTATAGCAGTAAAATTTTATACCAAATAAGGATAATCTCTGCTGTTTGACAAAATAAAGCCATCTTTGCCCACTCAATTAATTTCAGATGTCATAATATTATATTAAACTTCCTAGTCCTTTGTTTTCATATAAATCTGTGATTAATTTATACAAATATGATTAGTAAGTAGGAGGGCTTTTTGTACCTGTGTCATCACAAAACTTCCTGTAGGAATTTAACTGGGTAAATGAGAAATTATCTTATTTTGTATCTGCTTTGCATCTTTTATTATTCAAGTGCTTTGTTGGCAAAGACTTAAACATAATTGTGCTGAAACTGAAGCATATAAATTAAATGCAAAATAAATTTGCATTGAAAGTTCATTTTGGTTTCTTTACTGTCTAGCTGACACTGTTTATACCTCACAGATACAGCATATAGAGAATACTGTCTTAGTATCATTCAAGGATTTGTCATGATCTGAGCTGGGACTTCAAAACTTACATCTTTAGCTGGACTGATATGAAGAACTCAGACTCTTGGAGGAGTTCAGTATGTCTGTGGATTTTGAGACATATAACAAGCATAAAAGAACTTTCAAACCACTATATTTAGTGAATGCATCACATACAGCTTCTGAGGTGCAAATTGTAAGCATCTGTAGGCAATACATTGACTTTTAATAGCCAGAGAAGTAATAAAATTATATTGCCACAAAAAATTGTATTTATATGTTTCTATAACCTCTACATCATAGTTAAGATACAGTTACAGCTGAGGGCTAACTCTGCCACTGACCTTTTATGACATTCTGCAAAGCTCACTGTCAGCACTACAAGCTGCAAAGTAATGGAAACAAAACCCAAACAATTCCCAAACCGAGATCGGTTTCTAACCACATGTAAGCTCAGCCATGTTACATAATAAAGTGTTCCAGCATGTATTTTGCATCTGTAATTCTTTCCCATCATTCCCTACACGGCCTTTCTAGTGTGTAAAGTAGTCATACCCATATTTAAGAGGATGCATACTCCTTTTCACTTTAGAATTGATACCTTGTGTATATAAAAAGGCAGAGACAATTTAATTGTTCCTCAAAACAATTTTGTCACTCAAGTTATATAAGTACTCAATAAAACAGAATTCTCTCATTTTCACATGTATCATCAATGCTCTGAGAGAGTATGGCATGAATGTAGATTTGTGTCATCCATTCAAGTCCCACTTTACCTGGTTCAATCAAACATAGTAAATTAATATTTTCAGTTGGAGTAAGCATGGTTGAAACATTTTTTCAATGTGTCTACACTCAAGCTTTTACTTTCTAAATGCTGTAAAAACGGCTATGCTGACTTTACATTCATTTAAATATAGTTGTATGAAAACTTAGAAAAGATTTTCAGAATTGATATATTTTTAAAAGCACATTTTTAATCTTTGAAAGATAAGTGGGTTGCAAAAAGCCAAATAGGTACACATTCAGTGTGAAATATTTAAACTGAAATTTTTAAATTTCAAGATAATCAGTTACACAGCATTGTTGAACATTTCCCCTCAGAAGACAAGGTGGTACCTTGCTGGAGCTGCCACATGAGAAACACTGGAGAGTAGCCAAGCTGTACCAGCTTGATCCAGTGGGCTGTACCTGGTATGAGTCAGTCTTTATATGTGCTGATGGAGTCTGGTGATCTGGGGCTAAATTTCAGGGGAAGTTCACGGAGATCAAGGTTGAATTTATTAATATATTTTCCTGCAACTACACTTTGATCACTGACTTAAACTGATGTTCTTGGAGTGAAGAAACATATGCTAAAGAAGAACTTGTCATGCAGGACATCTATAATTAAAGAAGATCTTCAATGAAAGCATTTCACAACACCACCATTAGGCTTTGTCATTCTGCAAAAAGAACATGAGCCTCTGTGTAAAGAAAAGTTAAACAATTGTCAGCTGAAAGCAGATGAGAATTTTATTGAATACCTGTATTACTAATGCATGAAGAGCTACCCATGCAGAGCACAGCAGATACAATCACTGCTTTTAATCGTTGTGCAATTTTTGTTACCAGTGGAACTACTAAACAAAAAGAGGAGGATAGATTTCCATTACTGGCAGCCACAGTTTTATTTCAGGAGAAATCAGTGGCCTAGGTCACCAAGTGGTCACTGATTCTAGTGCCAGGATCACCTCCACATGATGAGACAGGTAACTTTACTTTTTTGAAGAAAGCACAGATCAGGAACTCAAATCCCACTAGCCAGGGGAACATAAAGGGTAAAGTCTGGATAACCATTTTCAAATCTTCCCACTGTGAAGGAATAAAATTATTTGACCAGGCAGTGAAAAGAAAAAATTAGCATGCACTTATATAATCTTTAAAGGAGAGTATAACAACAAAGAAATATACATTAATTACGAATTGTCAAAAAGCATTATTGTAATTTCTGTAGTCATATGAAGTTTGCACTATGGCCACAGTGATTGTATCTTGAGCCATGGTGCAGTTATCTAGAATACTGGAAAGCAGTTTTTGAAGTTTTTGTATGCTAGGGAAGAGACACTGCTGGGCAGCTGTCCGGGCAGAAACTGCTACTACAAACCATGCTTCAGCTGTAAAGTTGTACTTTCATTTTTTTAAAATGTTGGTATTAAAATATTGAGAGGTGGGTGATAGATAGAAACTGATGTAAATATGAAATTTATTTAATGCCCAGTGTAAAATTGATTTAATATTTTAATGCTATTAATTCTCAGTGCAAACTTTTTTCATTTTATTTTTAGATGAGGATCCATACTGTTGCAAGTATTACTGAATCCATTACCTGCAAGGGGAGCCGCAACTAAAGGAGGAAAATACTGGCTCTGGATAGTGGAGATTCTCACTTTGAGAACTTTGCTTTTTTTGGTTCTGGTTGGTTTCTTTCACTGTTCTACTAAGCTTACAAGATAAGTTTTTTAAACATTAGATTCAAGTGCAATCCAGAGCCTTATTCTTCACCTGCTGTCTTGTCAGAGACTCTTTCGTGAAAAAATAAAGAGTTCATAGGTCTTTGTAGAAGGTAGTGTAAAAACAGTGCCTTGCACCCTTGGGTGTAAGAAGGAAGAACTGAGTATTTTGTCTCCTTTATCCTTGCACCTGGAAAACTGAGGTCAGAATATAAAAAACACACTAATATCAAGAGACAATTGTTTTTTCATTCATTCATCCTTCTGGGCCAGCAGCAGTGCAAAAGGCAGGAAACATATTTTCATTTATTCCTTGTTTTAATCTATTTTATGGTTTTCTTATTAGCCCTTTTCCCCTGTCTACTGCTGTTTCATTTACAGGTTTTCTCAAGTACCTTCATTCTCAAAAGGAAATCCACCTGGTTTTCATTTGATATTCTCAAGTCCTGTGGTGTCAATAAAACTGATCTACTCCTACCCATACTACTTGGGATTTATATATTAAGCATAGTAATACTCAGGCATATGTCATTTTTCAAGAGCTAAATGGAAAAAAAATCTGTTTTAAAAGGTGGTATCACATATTTGAGTTTAATATTGTGAAAAGTCAACATGAAGCAAAATCACAGAGATGCTAAGTGTTTCAGCTTTCTCAGGCAACAGAAGTATGAACATTAAAAATATACATTTCTCTTTTGTTTTCAAGCACCGTCAAAAAGAAACCATTCAAATGACCAATAATCAAGCATGAACAGAGGCAAAGAAATAGGTAAAACATAAAATTCATTAAAAACATATAGACGGTGAAAACATTAAGGCTTTTTCTTCACATATGGGGATTTGTAAAACCAGGAATAAGTGTTACAAGACCTAAAAGGTGTCCTGAATCAATTCAGAAGTTTGCCAGTTTGAGCTTAAGCCAAATGACTACCCAATGAAGAGTAACAGATGCACCTGACATAGCATTCCAGTTCAAGGACATAGCAGAAATATCACTCTAATCCTCCCCAGTGACAGAAAAAACTATTGATTGCACATTTACAGCTCAAATGCTTTTTTTTTCCCTCCTTTCTAGAGTAACAAAAGAATTCTAAGTGTATGAAGAGCTTGTGGGCTTGGCTTCAATTCAAGGCCAAACAAAGGGCTCAGACTTTCACCACAGACTACAGAAGAATTTACAAGTTCTGTGTTCAGATTTGTGAAAACTTGTTGATCTTCCAAGCTAACAAGCATTTTCAACAGCAGGAGCACACAATAGAACAAAATTCCTTTTGTTTTCTGATGGAAAGGCTTACAGGTACCAAAACCCATCTGAGAAAAGGTCAGCTATAACTTGAATTCAGGATGTCTTGTGCATTATACACTGAGAACCTGAATCACTGATAATTGATCTACTGAACCCAGTCACTGAAGAGAGCCAAGTAACTTGGATAATCTGGAGGCATATATTGTTTCTCTAGGCAGGAAGTAGAAAGACAAAAAAAAAGGGAAAAAAAGACAAAACAGTTCATATTCTTTTAACTTCAGTTCATTCACTGAAATGAATAAATAATTTATTGCGCACGTGAAGAAAATTTATTAATTTTTATCATTTTTAGCATTAAAATATAAATAAATACATAAGTCCCACAACAGCTAATTAATTTAAAATGTCACTTTTAAATTTTTTAATTATTTTTCTCATTATTTTCAGGTGTTTACCCAGTCTTTTCTACTGTTAGATAAACATTAAAAGAAAGCCACTATGTTAGCCAGTTTCCCTTTTGTAATGTTGTTTTTTTTTTTCATGGTTGACAAGTGGTCTTCACACACATAAAGACATATTTCTCTTCCTTTCTCTCTCTTCCACTTCATTTTTCCCAAAAGATGGCAAAATGTAAGGAGGAACTATGAAAACTTAGGTGTGTGCACAACTTCTCAGTCATGGTTAATAATTTGTGATTTATGTTTTCAGTTTCTAGGACTGATATTAATACAAAGAGTATGTCATTTTTTAAGGTAAAAATCTCAAGAGAGGCAAACATCTGTCAATCAGTCTCACTAAGAGACAAGAAACTGAGCATAGAGAAGAACTGAAGAAGAGAAGCTGGCTTTTAACACAGGAACTGGGTTAAAAAGAGGTGAAAATAGGCTGCAAAAGACAAGTGGAAAGAGTTGGATGTGAGGTGTCACCTCATTGCCTTGGACTGGAGCTGGAGCTCATGTAAGGGAGGGAGACTCTGGAGGCAGCACAGCACAACAGGACCAGGTCTGTAGAGCTCCTCAAGAGCCAGTGTCCACACCAAGCACACTCTGGGGGAGCTCACTTCAGGATACTTCAAATTTGTTGCCATCAGCTGAACCCCCAGAAGAGATGGAGGGAATTTGGGGGTGATTTTTTCCTCTGCATGCAAAAGAGTTTTATACTTTGAGATGGCCATGAGTTCTGAATCAACAAGTGTTAAGTGGGGAGAACTGGGATTCTTTCCTCAAAAGCACTTTGCTGATTAAAACTAAAACCTCAAGAAGCTCCTAGCTGAAGATCAAGAACTTCTTCAGGACTGAATAATTGTTTACTATCCAGGAAAAAGAGGTACTGCTACTAAAATGATATTACTCTTCTCTATTTCCAGCTTAATATTAAGCATAAAAATTGCATTTTCTTTTCACTTTTCCTTCCCAAAGACGTTTGACTGCTATAGTGCACTTCAGATGTAAACAAACTTGCAGTTAGAGAGCTATGCAGTTCAGAGAATTGTGTAAATGGCAATGATGCTTCAAAAGGCAGAGCTAAAGACCTGTTTAACTTCCACAACGATTTTTAGTTTGTACTTTTCTGTGTTCTTAGTGAGCCAGTATGTAATGTGACAATGACTTTGATTTCTCTAACAACCCAAAATTCTACCATTTGTTCAAATATTTTAATGTCTCTCAAGCTGCAACCGATTTTTTTTTTTTTTTTTGTATGCTAAAATGTAGATGAAAACACACAATGAAAGTGCTATATATAGCAATACTGTATGGGAAGGAATGCTGCAAATTTAAAGTCCCCTCAAGAGTTGATCCTATATTCAAAGATGTAAAACAAGAGTGAAACCTACAGTTATAGAGGCTGTCAAAGCTACCTATTCCCTGAATATACCTTCTGACGAGCAGAGACCATTTTATGGTCATTCTTCTAGAATGAAAATAAAGAATATAACATTATGGATCAAGCCTACTTTTAAATTCATTGTTTAGAGCTTTGGTGCAACAGTTATAGACACTGGAAATACAGTAACAAGGAGACAAACAGGACAGCTATCATAGGTTCATAAATAATTGAAGGTAGATAACCTGACTAAAATTATAAGTGACAAATTATCTTTGGGATATTCTTGTTCCTCTTAGTTCATTCCTTGTTAAATATATAAATCATCAATTCACTCTTTGTTACTATTCACTCAGGTTCTGTAGGGGAACAGGTTCATCTGACTGTCCCAGGCAAACTTAGGTTATTTAATGGACCAAACTAATTAGCAAACTTTAGCATTTAGTGGTCTATTTGTGTTCTTGGGTTTTCTATTTATTTTCTTCTTTTCTATTAAAATACTGTGATGAAGTTTCTTTCATTATTAATTTCTGAATTTAGAATTAGGAAAAAGAAACTTTTTTGCAAAGGATTCTTCCAGAATTTTTCTATCAAGTTATAACTTATACGTACACATTAAACATCCAATCCATTTTGAACAGAAAATAAAAATATTTTTAATTTTTATACCGGAAAATATTGTTAGTAGCTCCACGTGTTTCCTTGTAAAACTAGATAATTGAATATGGGATTTGAGAAAGCACCTGACTTTTGTATATATGTACATTCTGGTTTTTAACTTTGTAGCCATAATGCTTAAACATAAGTCATTTAACTATTTGGGACTTGGAGTTTTTGGTCATTTGTTCTCATCTGAAATACACCCACATTCCCTGTATTGTTTTGTTTGAAGCTAAAATAAGATTCAATTGCTAAAGTAAATCAATCTCATTTCTGTTCCTAGCACTCTTTTTGAAAAATTTGTTAAATATTTTTTTTCTTGTTTATTAAACTGCAATGAACAGAAGCTTTTTATTGCTTCCTTCCTCTCTCTCTCTCTCTCTCCTCTCTCTCTCTCTCCCTCATTCCCTTTCTTCCATTGCATTTTATTTAATATTCCAAGGGCAAAGACAGTGGTTAACAACAAGCATCTCGTCTGAGCTCCCATTTTCAAACACAGCATGTCAAAAAAGCTGGTTTAGCTGAGATATTATTCAGAGATACGAAATTCTGGTCCCAGGTGAGGCTCTGCAGGCCACAGAATATGAAGCCTGAGGGTGCACAGTATTTCTTAGCTGTACTTTGTGATACTGATTTCTGTGAGCCTTTCAAGCTTACCTATTGTCTACATTCAATAATATTTTCTCCTTACACTAACTTCCTCCATTTCCATTCCCACCTTGAAAAAAAGTAGTTAAAAAGTATAATTTAAAAGTAAAAAACCCGATATCTCTATTATATACGTTCTATTTCTAAAACTGAAGAGCTTTCTCAAGAATTTAAAAACAATATTTTACTTTTTAATTTATGAATTATCTCATTTTTTTTGAAACACGTATTTCCAGAATAATTGTATGGGAAACCTAAAATTAACATGAAATGTAGTAAAACAGAGACTGAGTTCTAAATACTTACTAGTTTCTACACAAATTCATTATATTTTCTTATTGGTTATTTCACAGCAGTAATAATACTAATAGCAATAACCAAAAATTTTTATTTTATAACCTAAATATTGTTTCCATTTAAAAAATTCCAATTAAACCTCCTACTGTTTCTCACATAATAATGCTTCTCTTTTTACACCTGACTGGTTACCTCCAAAACCTTAGGATTTCTCTAAGGTGAGGAACAGCTGGCCCACAAGTGTAGAAACACCTACTGCTAGGGATGTTTTGAAAACCTCAAATACACTACAAAAAAACACTAGCAGACATAAATAGTCTTTAAAGTCTTTAAAATTTTTGGTTGCTTTTTTTCCTTTGAAAAATATTAATTCAGAGCTAAAAGAATATAGTTACAATACATGCCTCAAAAACATCTACACTCTCCAACATACTGCAAAATGAAAAGATTATTACATCAAGCAGTTCTAACGATGCAAATAAGGAGCTGAATAAAATGTAGATGTCTTCTGCTTTCTTTTACTGATACTTGATCACAATAAGCAGAAGTGACTGGTCTTAACTATTCTGTGATGCTCTGTTCACTTCCTGGATGAGTATATTTCTGAGCTCAAAATATTGGAGAAAAAGGGATTTTTTTTCCTGCTCCTTTATGGAGGAACAAAAAAATGGTTTCAAAGCATTCAAATTTTAAGTCACCAAGAATCTTTATTGCCTTCTGAAGCAGCACCTTAACAATAAGTTCTTATTTCTCCTTCAGTACAAGCACACATGTACATTGATACATTTTATTTACTGCTTCAGACCTGCTCAGATTTTCCACCATTACAACTAAAATTAAAAGGCAGTGAGGATATACATGTCAACATGTGAATCTGATAACTCGGCAGTTAAAAACTTTCACTGCATTCCTGGAAGAATCCTAAGATGAAATAGAAAGTCCTCAGGTATCTCTAACATGTTGTTATAGATCTAGATGGCCTGCCTTTGTCTTTTCCTGAAGTCCTAAAAAGGTCACAGAATACTCTGCATGAAATTGGAACAGAAAATTTCTACAAGTATATTGAGTTTTGTGACAAAATCAAGAATATCCTTTGAGGAATAAGAGCATGTGTCCACAAGATTGCATGAAGACTGCAATTGCAACTAGGAAATCTTTCTCATTCTAATCTGAAGAACCACTGGGACTCTGCTGACTCAATTTGATGTCTCATTGGACCTGTCACTACAGTAAAGCTCAGTATATCCTGGTACATACTTAACTTTGGATTAAAAATTTGTATTATATTATGAAAGAAATCTCCCATATAAGTTTTCTCTTCAATTACTTTCCTAAATAAGAATTGATTTGACCTGCTGAAACCTCCCCTACACATTCTCCCTTTTAGGCACTTTACATGTTTTTTTCTGCTTTCAAGTAAACAAAAAAAAAATCCTATATTATTGTGTTATATTCATAAAAATCCACAATGCCTAGACACTGCTCACATCTCTGCTCACTCTGAGTTCCCTTTGTCAGTCTCTGGACCCAGGATTTGGGACAATGGCTCAGTTTCACAACAGAATTTATTGAACTCCTTTTGTCAGTACCACTGTAGATGTTTTTCTCTGAAATCCATATGTAAATGTGGAGTATGCATCCGCAAAAAAAAAAAAAAAAAAAAATATTAGGAAGCTTGTTAATTGTTTAATGCCAGAGCTCTGCTGGATTCCATGGTTTCTCCTTAGGGAGGATCGGCATTCTTTGTGTTTGTGCATACATGAAATTCTCCTTTTAGAACTACTGTTTCTGATATTCACCATGTATCCCTGTGCTACTGACAGTTCATATTATTTTTCTAAAACTAAAAAGTGCTCTGCCAATACACTTTAAGGACAACTACGTAAGCAATGAGTATATCAAGTGAGATTTGTCTTTAGAAATGTGCAAAAAATGAGTGTGTGTGAGTTAAACCCACTAGCAATTCATAGTGCTCGCCAAACTTATTTTACATTGAAATGCCACTTCCTGTCTATGGTTAGAACTAAATGGAAACAGATAAGTAGTGTTGAAGTCTCCAAAATCTCACCAGTTTCTCTATATGGATATATTCCTTTTTGGCTCCTTTCTTGGAACCAATATAGGCATAGCCGATGATGGAGCAAAATTCGCCAGCTCTGATTAAGATTGATGGACTTTAATAACATTCTCATTCATGAAAACCACTGATAATGCTCACACCAACTACAGATTCCAGATTGACTTTCACATGGCCATAAACTAAAATATATCAGTTTTATATCTTCATGAGAAACTTTATATCTGATGTGAGTTTAGTGACAAATATGGAAGAAACAGTGAGTGGATACTCTAATATAAGAAAATGCAATAAACCTGTAATAGTAGTTTTGAAAATTATTCTTATTGTTCATTGACCATAATGTTGGGATTTTTTATTTCTTGAAGGTTTTAAACAAATATTCTTTTATTTGATGTTGGCTGTTGTTGTTTGTGGGAGAGGGGTGTTGTTTTTTTAAAAAAATTGCTTATTTATTCATTGACTGAATACAGGAATATGGAATATATCTGCAGCCACAGAGGGCAATTTTCTCCTTTTTGGAAGATGTGGAATTAGAAGTGAACAAATCATGTAGCTGCTTGTTCAAAGTATTCACAACTGAATGTGAAATAACATGAGAGGAGATATCTTTTGGCATCTCAGTTAACAGCTCAGACTGCACTAATATGACAATATGATATATTGTCTTTGTACAATTTAAGTCTCTTAATGTGCAACTTCTTGTAATTAGAGTATCAACATGTAGAAACATGAATGGATTGCACCCAGCCTAGCAGATTTAAAAACAAAACAAGTTTTTAAGAATTAATAGCAAAATTATCAACATAAAATTAAATTTTCATACCATTATGATGTTATTATGATGTATACAATGGCAGTGTGCCTATCGATAAGCAACATAAATTTATCTGTCTCTGAATTGGACCATGAATTTCATATGCACTGATTTCTTGGGAAAAACATATCTATATCTTATGCTTTATGTATAAGAAGTAAATGTTGTTATGTCCTCCCATTCACTTCACAGGGCAAAGATGGACCTCTGCTTGGCTATGTGACTATGTTTCCCAGTGGCATCCCCTGCTTACAGTATAAAGGATTATTTGCAGGTGGTCACAGGATTAATCATGACTGAGCTATGGTGGGACCACTTAAGATTATGCCACATACTGCCTGATTGTCCAAATATATTAACTCAACTATCCCAAATGCAAGTTGAAATATTGCTATTAATACACCACTGAAATTTAGATATAGCTGCTAAGATTTTGGGAGGTGATTTACCTCTCTTGCTTAACTTGATCATTGTTCATATGTATGTACTCTAAATTGTGCAGCCTCCACCATAACAAAAGCCATTTCTTACTTCTGTCTCCTTTTCTGTCAAAATATCCTTTTAATCAAAATACCTACTGAATCTTTTAAGCACATACTTTGGTTGTTTCTCTTCTCTATTAAATATATGCTAATATTTATTAATATCAATGTTAATTTAAAATACATTTAGCAAGAATTCCAACTTTTACTATCTGAAATATATCAAGAAAGATTTTTTTTGATGGCATGTAGACTGTGCCCCCCTTGCAATAGTGTGTTTTAAAAACTGCAGTTGCCTTGACAGGAATAAGACCTTTTAGCAGCATGTTAAAAACAGAGATAAAACATAGTCATACAAGTTTCATAGCCATGTACACCACCTATTTTCTCTAGAAAACTAATACCAAGCACTGGTAAATTAATGTCTTTCAAGGGTTCCAGGGGAGTGAGGTTACTACTCTTTTACTCTTCAGTGGGATCACTTAAGAGAGCAGTTGAAAACTCAGTACAGATAATGGATTCTAATGTCACACCAGCTAAGAGGAAAGACGTGTGCAATTTACACATTTTGCTCTAGTGCTCTAGTATTGATTCTGTCCTATAAACCAACTTGTTCCCACATAAGAGAAACTTAAAGCTCCCTGAACTGAAATGCACCATTCTGTCTAAAGCATCTGATTCTGGAGGAAGAGAGACAGAGGAAAAAAAAAAAAAAAAAACAACCTGGAAAAGCAAGGAAGGACATAGCTTTCTTTTTGTTCTGTTAATGGTCCCATCTGTGAAAATAAAGGGTGTGAAAACCATCAAAAGCACCCAGGAACTTTTGCAAGGTGGATAGAGAAATATGCTTTCATTCTGACAACCTTGAACTATCAGAAAATCTTGATAGAGGAGAAAGTAGATGGTGGGAAATATGGAAATAGCAAAGAGGGCATTGGATAGTAGTGCGGTTTAACCCAATGTGGCAACTAACACCCACACAGCTGCTTGCTCATTTCTCCCAGTGGGAAGGAGCAGAGAATCAGAGGGGTAAAAGTGAGAGAACTTGTGGGCTGAGATAAAGGCAGTTTAATAGATAAAACAAAGACATGCACACAACCAAAGCAAAACAAGGCATTCATTCACTACATCTCATGGGCAGACAGATGCTCAGCCATCTCCAGGAGAGCAGGGCTCTACTGTGTGCCATGATGACTCAGGAAGACAAATGCCATCCCTCTAAATATGTCCCCCTGCCTGCCTTCTCTCCCGCCATGTATATGCTGAGCATGAAAACCTATGGTCTGGGATAACCTTTTCATCACCTGGGGTAGCTGTCCCAGCTGTGTCCCCTCCCAACTCCTTGTGCTCTCCCAGCCTCCTCACTTGGGTGAGGTGAGAAGCAGAAAAGGTCTTGACTCTCTGTAAATACTGCTCAGCGACAGAGAAGACCTCTCTGTGTTCTCAACACTGTTTTCAACACAACTCCAAAACTTACTCCTCTACTAGCCACTACAAAGTAAATAAACTGTATCCCAGCCAAAACTAGCACAGATAGATTTACAAGTACAGACACATATGCATGAGAAGTCTCTTCTGGATAAAGGGCTTCTATTTTGGGTAGCACCACAAAATGTGAGCCATATTCACAGGTATATTAACATAAACATTGTCAGCAACCTTGTCAAAATAAGTAAACAAAGGTAAAAACTCTGATCTATGGAAAACAGTAAGAAAAAATACAAAACACTTCTAAGTGCCTTAAAAACGAGAAAAATGTGAAAAGCAGCCCACACAGATTCATTAAGAACAAAACATGTCGAATCAATCTAATTTCTTTTTATGAAAGTTAGCAGAACTTGTGGATGAGGGAAAGTATGTGACACATGCTGACTTTAGTAAGGCTTTTTGCATTGTTGCACATGACATTTTCACAACTAAGCCACAGAAATATAAACTAGATGATACTGCTCTTTGGTGAGCCTAACTGGTTGGAAAACCACACAGAGAATAATTATCAGTGGCTCACTGTCAAACTGGAGAGATTTATCAAATTGGGCTCTTCAGGAGCCTGTCTTTAATTTAATATGATTCAATATTTTCATTACAATTTTGGATGATATCACAGAGAGTAAGCCTATTAAATCTACAGATGACACCAAACTGTGACAGATGTGAAGACATTGGAGGACAGGATTAGAATTTGAAATGGTCTTTTCAAGTTGAAAAAAAAAAGCCACATGTAAACCACTAATGGCAAATGCAAAACTGTATACTTAGAACAATAAACTCAACAAATCCATAAAGGGGAATATTCATGTGAACAACAGTATTGTCTCTGCCAGACCTATTTCTGTTTAAACAGAAAAGCTGCCTATGTCTAAGCACTACTGCTATTCCCCAATTCAGCACCTATTCAATGAGACCAATTTGACTTGCCCGAACACCCATTGTTCATTTCCTTCTCTGACACAAAGTGCTTTGGAACAAGTTCTTTGACCCAGAGATTTTCTCATTTCTTCTCTGTCTCATGTGCTATACTCCTTACCAAAAATGGCCGCCTCTAAATTGTCACTTGCTCCTAGATTCTTTGGCCCTTCTCTCCTTTCAGAACACTCATCTTCCACCTCCTAGTTCTCAACAGCTTCTAAGAGATATAAAAATAGCCCTTCTGCAAAGTGTCCTTTCTTCCTTCCCATTTCATCTTTTCCCAGTTCTCTCCTGCTTGCCTCTGGCTTCTCCATTAGTTGTGCATCCTGTAGATTTTTTGTGCTGCTGAACTTGCAATATATTAGCATTACTCAAAGATCTATGCATTAGTTTTGTAAAAAAAAAAAAAAAAGAGCGGGAATCTCAAGACTCCAACCTAGAAATTTTCACTTTAAAAACCGGGATTTGGTCTAAATTACTGGTGAAATTCATGTGGCCTAAAATACCTCAGAGCAAGCTCTCTGTTCTTCAGTTGTTTGTTGAAGACATGACCAGAGCAGCTGTGTGTGTTTATAGCAAGATCCAGAGGAAGGTGGAAAGTGGTTTTACAGATGCATATCTCCTAAATTCCACATAACCCACAGGCACAATCTGGATTTTCCATCAGCCACTCATCTTCAACATATCTCTTCCACAACATGGAACACTTATATTCAGTTATATAGACCAGATTAAGTAGTGTTTTAATTCTCAGGTTTGGCAAGAAAAAATTCTTCCATTTATCCCTTTTCCTTTGGGTAAAAATCATAACTTCAAAGACCATTCTGCTTGTGCTCCCACTCAATCATGTCCCCAGAAATCTTCAGGTTGGTCATTAGTTTTAATGCTGCTGAGTGTGGATAGGGGTCTGCATCAACAAACAAAATGAATTAAAATAACACAGAGAAGGGTTGACTACCAAAGCTGTAGTTAGGGACTAGGAATCTAAGATTGAAAAGTTGAAAATGAGCCACCAGTTTCACTCTGCAACAACAACAAAAAAATAAAATAGCTTTAGTGAGATGCAAAAATAAGAGCTTTTCTTGATAAATATGCATAAAACCTTAAAGTTATGGATGAAGAGGAGGAAATCCAAAGGGAAGCAAGGGGAAAGATCAGAGTGTTAGAAAATGTGTAGGATGATACAACAGTGAAATTATTCTTCCTAAACTGAGATTTGGCAGTACTTTTCTCTTAGGTTTGTGACTTTCTGTTAATACCAGCATCTGCTCATGAATTAACCCCTGAACTTTCACAACTGACACATAACAAGACAAATCCCCTCTAAAAGGGAAGTCTGTACATTTGTAAGCCTTACTGCATTGCAATATTACTGTAGAGCTACTGGGTCCTATAGATCAGTCTTTCTATGTTGTTCTACATAATTTTAAACAATTATTATTTAGATTTGTGGGGGAAAATTACTTGGATTTGACTGATAAATGTATAAATGGCATCTCTTCTTCCTCACCACAAGATTCATCTGACACAGTTTTCAAGCCCTATGCAAGAACTTAAAAATGAGTAGGAGCTGCACAGCCCTATTTAAAATAATTTCTAATTGATTATCTGCTTGTAAATTACAAGTTTAGATACCTCTGTATCTAAACAGAGACTCCTTTTAGGATAGTTTTTAAGAGAACCTGAGACCAAACATGATTACAAAACAGATCTTTTAACTTTACAAATAGATTTAAACCATATTTCTTCACAACCAAAAACTAAAGAAATTATACCCTTTCTCTTTTCATTTTATATATTTCCTTTTTTGAGAATTAAAAAATAGGATAAAGAAAAAAGCCTATACCTGCACTATTAATTATAAAGATGAGAATATTAGTCTCACTTGACAGTGTCATAGGGGGATGAGTATGCGACTCCTTTGATTAAAAGGAAATATCAAATTGAGAAATCTACAAAAATATGCTCACATAGTTAAGGCATGGCAATCCCTGAGTCTGATCTTATTCCCTACCTTTAATTTAATGCTGAAGGCAAAAGTCATTCATGAGTCACAAGGACTTAGCTAAAAAAATTTTAAAATTGAAAATTCAATACAAAAATATAAAAGTTGCAAAAACTACACAAGATTTGTTCAAGCAAAGACTACAGCATTAGTGGTTTAATGACAACATTTGCAAATACTGGAAATTAACAGGTCATAAATATGAAGAAGTGATTTAGTAGCACATTTCTTACATAAATATTTTTGTTCCACTGCAACCTAATGAAAAATATAGATATTTTGCCTGTCAGTAATTTCAGCTGGATAGTACAGATTCATATTCAACAGTAATTGCCCAAGATTTTTAGTTCCAAATTCATTTATGAGGTTATTTCTTGATATATATTTTTTTTTTCAAACACATATGCATCTAATTTGTATGTAAAATTGCTAAAGGGAAAACCTCCCACATCCACATCTTTACAAAAAGTATTCTCACTCAGGTAGCTCAGCTGGAGAGACTGAAATCTAGCTGAATACCTCAGCTAGCATGAACATGTTCATTTAAATCAGATATGAATTAGTATCTGTGTGTTCCTTCTATAAAATCAAAAGTGAAGTAGTATTATTACATTGCATAGGTAGAAACAAATTTGTTAAACATGAGGAGTTTTTAATGTTGATGATAAAAAACTGTACAGGACTACAGAGCATGGTTATGCTAATTCTTAGTTAAATAAGATTCATTTCACCTAGAATCTTGAACTCACTCTTTTGGATATATATCCCTTCATATTCTGTGAAACTTGAGGACATCAGGTACCAATCATGTAATCATGTATTAAAATTTGTACTTTTGTATGTTTACTTGCGTTTTGAAATTCTATGGTTTGCTTCCTGATCATTTCAGAAATTGCATTAAATTTACTGTACAAGTTGTTTCTCTGAGAAGTTATAGTACACTTGTTAAAAAATTAAAAGCATTGACAAAACAGGTGAAAACATGTTTTGAGAAACACATTTTGAAATCTGCTAAATGGTAGAAGGTCTTGCCAAATATTGAAGGTTTTCAGGGCAGCTTTTTAAAACATAAAAGCCAAATCAACCAACCATGCACTTTTCATATAGACCTGGCTCCTGGCACAAAAAACTTTCAGAGTTTAGGATGTTTGCTCCTAAAGGACTGTTCTCATAATACAAGATAGATTTCTAAAGAAAATAATGCATTTGCATATTGTTGGCTTCTCAGTATCAAAATTAACAAAAATAAAGCCAGAAGAGAGCTATGATGTTATTAATCAGAAGAAAGAACATTTCTTTGCTGACATCTACCTTGAATTCTCAAGATTATTATGAATAACTGTGACTGAGAAAGTTCTGCATGCTTTTTGAATTTTATTTTTTTTTGTTATATTACTGACAGCAAAGTGTAGGTACCTTGAAGGCATTCTAGACTTTTTTTAGGAAGACAATTACAATGAAAAAGTGTACATTGACATTAGGCATTTTTTCTCTTTTTCTATCTACAATCAAAAATGTGCTTGGGTCAAGTCTCTACCCTCTGCCACACAGAGCAGGCTCAGAGCACACAGACTACACATTTCAAATTAAACTAATTTGGAATATTCACTCCAAGAAAGCACCTAATATCCTTCAGCTGCCAAGACACTTCCATTCCAGGACACAGAGTAGACCCAGTCTGAATAACCCTCCCCAGAACATCTATCTAACTTGGGTTTTTGGGACCAATTGTTACATCTCACAGATCCATTCCTATTGTGTGTGCTTGGTAAAGTCATGCTAGGGTCTATCATCATCGGCAAAACTGCTTCAGGCTATGAGAGTTTGAAATTCAAGTACAAAGTGCAGGACACCACTTATTAGTGTAGCTCCCCTGTGCAGCTGAGGCCTTTGAGTCTCATCTTGCTGGTGACTTTCCTCCCACAGGGAAACCTACACAAACCCACCAAGTCCTGATGTCATGTGTTCATTAGGTTCATGGTAAAATAGCTTCAGTAGAGCAGAATTTAATCTCCAGCATCCACTTTCTTGCTGAGTAGTATATACTGCACTCGATGAGGAAAACCTCGGATTGGGTTTCTGTTTCAAACCAGAGACTTATGGTTAAAAAGTAGGTCTTTCAGTACCTGGATTTATCTTCTAGGACACACCACAAGGAGCTGTTTCAGTATCAGGTTTTGTTTGCTCTAGTCCTGTCAAAGTGGGAGACTAAAACAGCAGAAGGCAGCTTAACTGTAAATGAACAAAATTATGTTCTCTGTTTTAAAAAGCAGAAGATATTGACTGAGGTTACTTCAACAAAATAAAATATCTTATTTAGAATTTATAATAATTATAACCATTTGATTCGTATGATTCAATATTCAATTTTTTGCAGTATACATTTCTAACAATATTTTTGTCACTATTCTTGATTAGCTTTAATTAGACAGAAAAAGACACATTTTAAAAAGCAAACACTCTTCAGTAAGAAATGCAGAAAAGTAGCTGTGATCATGCCTGCCTTGCTCAATGGCACAGAAAATCCATTGTGCAAGTGAGAATAGAAACTATATTTTCTGAGCCATAGGCTTGTAAATTTAATCAAAAAGTTATTTTTATTCTCTATTTAAGTGTAATTATCATTGGCTATGAAAAAGCACTCCAAAATAGCTTGTGGAGTAATAGGTAGGGAAAAAAGAAACTTGTAGTCAGTTTTTGAATTAATAAAAGAAAAAGTTTAATATATATGCTTGGAAAATATCTAGCACAGTTAAACAAGATCCATGTGAAATATATCCAACCATCTAAAAATGAAGGCAATTAGCAGCAATTATGGAGCTTCTTTCCCAAAACTATGTATTGTAAATCCTTTTAATCAGTGAAAGCACCAATAACATCAAGCCATTGTGTGTCTGAACAGGAAGCCTAGTATGTAAGAACACTTTGCCTTTAATTAACTTTTGGATACCACTTTCTGCAGATTATTATCGGGAGAGGTGCTGCATAGAGGAAACTGTGTATTTTAGGTTCCTATTAAAGGATTAATTGTATTTTAAAGTGCAATATGTTAATGAGAAGTAATGGTTGTTTGCTGGAGGTATACTGTACTTAATAGGTTAGTGGATTAAACAGTCCCTGCATTAAAAGGAATTATTGTATTTGTCATAAATACCTTTGAGGATAAATTTGCTTTCAACTGCTGGAGGAATTCTTTGATACAAAACATGAAGAATTACATGAAGGTGACAGGAGAGGTAGTCTGCATCTGTCAGGTGTGCTCCTGATCACAGGCCAAGAAAACTTATGAAGTAACCTGGGGCATATTACATTTAGAAACTGAGCCCTGTTATCAAAAATCAAAGAATCCAATGTAGTTGAATGTTTTGTATTTGGAAAGGGGAAGGGAAGAAGTAATGCATTTGGAATTTACTGTGTTTCTATACTAGCTGCACTTTTTCTGCTGGGCTCAGTAACCCCTCAGAGGGCAACTGTGTTTATAACAGTATCTGCTACTGTAATGTAAAAATGAAGCTGCAAAAGCTAAGTTCTCAGTTTTTTAACACAAGCCCCAAGCCATGACCACAAAGCGTAATTTAAGAAGGGGAAAAAAACAAACCACCCAACAAATGAACAAAAAACAAACAAACAAACAAAACCCCCCCAAACTTGAGGATAAAACCCCTGAAGGACCTATCCAGAGTGAATACTTTTCATCTGTTGCTTCAAGACTGGGTAGTTTTGTATGAATTATTTTTCATGGGAGTTTTGCAAGAATGCCTTCTAACCCCACCCACCCTTTCATGTTGGGTATGGTTGTTAATTGTGCAAGGGCATGGGTGGGGGGAAAATTACTACTGTGATTTTGGAGTAATTCAGTTTCTAGAGACCAGGCCTTCTTTTTTAGCAAGTGTATAATCTAGACTAAGTCTTTTCCTATAAAAAGTGTAGACTTGATTTTCTTTCTGTCAAGTTCACTGTAGGTAAGTTTGTCGACAATGCTGTAGACTCAGAGTGAGACAGTAGGGTGAAAGGGGGGACTTAGATTTCATTTGGTTGTGTTGAGAGGACTGCACAAGTGGACAACTATATTATGAGGTGAGTGTGTACACATACCAGTATAATGCCAAGGAGAAGGACAAAGGGATAAGCAAACTTTAACAGGTCCCAGAAGGAGAGCAAAAAGTTTTATGTTATAAATTGCAACAAAGGTTGGAATAACAAAGAAGGAAATATAAAAAGCATAATGCAAGAGAAAAGATGTCTGGATACCAGTAGAAGAATAAAAAAGTGTATTTATGGTTATACAAAACATATGCAAACAGACTTGTGAGAAAAATTGTTTAAGTTTAAATATCAGTATAGCAGTGCATGTAGTTTTCAAAATAAATTTTCAATAGTACTCGAAATGTTGAATGTAGATGAGACCCCCAGACTCTTCAAGTGTTACAGGATGAAATTAAGGCATACGACTAGAGAGATGATGAATTTAGAGCAAAAGCACTGATCCCATAACCTTCTCCCTGAAAGAAATCTCTCCTCTGCAAACCTGGAACAGTTCCTTTCCTGTTTCAAGATATCCTTCAGCCCTCACACTTCATGACAGATGCCTTTTTCAGAATAAAAGCTTAAACTTCCTTTAAGTATGTTTAGACTTCAAAAACATAAGAAAGCTACAGTTGCCTTTGTTTATTTATTTGATGAGGCCTTTTCATGCTGAAAGTGGCTTGTCAAAGGAAACAGTCTGTGAGGTCCAAACAAAAAGTTTAGTAGCTCTTGATGAATGATATTCTGTTCTTTTTCCTAAAAAGTTCTAGATCTCTGTCATAAGGAAGGAGACAAGATCATGCAAGTACTTATGACTTGTCAGCTTCTCCTATGATTTTTCCTGTGAAGTTGGAAAAAATAATGTGAAAAAATTATATTTTGTTACAATACTAAGTCAAAAGATCTACAGCTGTTTCTCTTTAAAATATACAAATAAAATGCTACCATTCTTCAAGAAGTAATTTATGTGTTATTGTTTCTTGCATGGAAATGACTAGAATTGTGGTTTCATAACGTATGATATAAATTAAAGCTTAGTGTTAAGTATATGAAGGCCACGAGAACCAAATTCTTAAAAATTCTAATAGAAAAGAAGATAAATTGATAGCAATTAAGGTTAATATGCACTATGTATGAGTAAGATGTCCCTGCCCACGGCAGGAGAGTGGGAACTAGATGATCTTTAATGTCCCTTCCAACCCAAAACATCGATTCTATGATTATGATTGCATGCTTTAAAAAATGTAGGAATCAATAGAATGTTTACTCAAAGAGCTCAGAAATAGAACTTGTTTCCAAACAGTTTCATAAAAAATGTGCCAGGGTAAGTGTTAAATCTGTTCCTCAGTCTCATTAGTATTTGTCATCTGAAAGTGTTACCAAGGGAAAGAAAGTCTAAGGTAGTCTAAAACAAGGCCAAAACTATTTATATTGGCAGTCAAAGTCAGCCTGCCAGTGCAAGTCAGTTTTTCCGACTCTTAGTCAGTGAGTCAAATAAAGAGAAGTGAGTCTGCTAAGATGGTTATTCCTCAAACCAATTAAAGGCAATTCTGAGGTTCTTTCAACTTATCCTATTATAACCTTCAGTAAACTACCACCTAATTTTTTTATTATAATTATTTGTGCAAATGCTAGCTCATAGACAATTAGTGCTCTCTGTAGGAACTCACATAGTGGATTGACTTTGTAGAAAAGCATTGCATTAAAATTACTTTAAGGATAAAGGAACTTTATACAGGATGATTTTCTGAATCTATTCAGCAAGCCATAAAGTTCCAACTAGCTAGTTTTGAAAAGAGTATGTCTGGCTTATGAATTTAGTGGCTTGAGAATAGAGCTAGTGGTAAACCTGAAACACTGAAAATTTATTTTCAGTCTTTGAAATTAAATAATTGCATTGGTCTGCAAAGTTTGGGATGCCCTATAACAGTTTCAGCATTAAAATATTTTTTTTCTGTTTCAAATTCTTTGTGTTCTCCCTTGTAATTACAATTCCTTCTCTGAATGAGCTGGATAGATTCACAATTCTAAATTTTAGGAAATTTATTTTCTCCTTTGTAGTCACATGATCTGTGTGAGATTTCTCAGGATTTTTCACAGGATTTGCACTATCAACAGAGAACAATTTCCCTTAGTCCATTGCTTTGGTTTAATTCCAGCTGTCAAGCAAACCTTCCATAGTCACATTCTCATTTCTTCCTGGTGGCATGGCAAGGAGAATTGGAGGGGAAAAAATTAGAAAATTTGTGCATTGAGATAAAAATAATATAATAGGGAAAGCAAAAGCCATGCACAGAAGCAGAGCAAGACAAGGCATTCATTCACCACTTCCCATGGGCAGGCAGGTGTTCAGCCATCTCACAGAGAGCAGGGCTCCAGCACACCATAGCTCCAAGGCTTGAGAAGACAAATACCATCATCCTGAATGTTCCCCCTGCCTTCTTCTTCCTCCAGATTTATATGCTGCACATGATGCCATACGGTATGGAATGTCCCTTGAGTTACCTGGGATCAGCTGTCCCTGCTGTGTCCCATCCCACCTTCTTGTGCACCCCCAGCCTCCTCCCTGGTGGGCTGAGTGAGAAGAAGAAAAGGTCTTTACTCTGGGTTAGCACTGCTCAACAGCAACTAAAACATCCCTGACTTACCAACACAATTTCCAGCACAAAACCTGCACATCCATTTATATGTTCACACCTTTTGTTCATTAAACATCTCATCGATGATTGTTCATCTACATTAGGATTTGTGATTGATTTGGAGAGAATCTCCAGAACAAATCACAAGTTAGTCTAGAATCATATTTAGATTTTAATTTACTTATTTTAAAGCTTTATAGAGAATAATCAGTTCTGATACCAGATGTACAGAGGAATGACCTCCCAACAGAGATACAGACATTTACTTATTCATTTTTACTTACCTTTCCCTGTATCCTGTCTCTGAAATTATAAATCAGGCAACAGAGATATTTGTCCTCATTCTCCCATCCAGCATCCTCAAATGTGTGGTTTATGGACATTTTTTTGCTCACCAATTTGCCTCTATGGAAATTACAAGTCCATATTTTTCTTTCTGCTGACTGATCAAAAGATCCTTGAATTCTCTTTTAGAGTTATTTTAAGGACTGGCCTCAACTTTGACACCTTCTTTTCTTGTAATATTCTGTTCTATCTCAGAAATTGATGGTTCATATCAGTAGCTTTTGTGTTTAAAATGTAAGCTCATTTTGAACTCTTTGATTAATTCCACATATCCTAGTAATATATTATGGTTCATATAAACAGTTTGCTCTAAAATCTCTCTCAGCAGCTCTTCATTCTGAGATTTCTCTGGTTCATCTTTTTTGGGGGAAAAAAAATACATGGATACTCTGAACTCCATCTTAGTGAATGCCAATGCAGGTAACTGACAGCTTTTGTAATGTTGTCTTATTATCCTAAAGGAAGTCAGAGCTCAGTCCAGGTAGTTCTTTGCCTCTTCAGTTCAACAGGCCTGAAGGACAGTAAAGTCAACTTGATATTGATATAAGTAAGTATAATCCTTCAAATTCTTTGGATTTCAGACCAGTGGAAAAATATTTTTCCATTAATTCTTCCATGTCATTACACAGAGAATCATCTGTTCTCTTGCATATCTTAGAACTGTAGGGAATAGCATGAATCAGGTTCAGACTCTAACATGCAGCCTGAATTTAGTTTGAAATGTAAATATTTAGAATTGTGAAATTAATTTCTTCTCAAGTGAGCTGTCTGTGGACAAGCACTTGCAATGAAAATAACAGTTAGGACTTACAGTTAAACTGTAGCTCTTCAATCTGTGAAGACCATACAGATTAAACAACACACTGGTGCTAACTAGGAGTCTGTCTCTGATACTGGGGCAGGGAGGAGGTTGTGTAGTCCTGATTATGAAGATAACAGGTGTGGTAATTTAGTAGACTGAAAGATTATACAGATTCTGCCACCCAAAGTGAATGTGGTTTCTTGTTTCAAGGACTCTTGTGTACCAAGAGTGCCAAGGTGGAGGTGCTCAACAACATTTTTTCAGAGCTGTTCATCTTTAGGTGATGAGTTAAACCCAATCAACATTTATAAATGTCACAGTTCTGATTGATCAATGAGGCAGAGAACACTACCCAGAGGACTTCTCAAGAAGAAAATGCATATATGGAAGAATTATTTAAATCTTCCATCCTCTTTGCAAGTAATGCTAAAGGATAAAATCCAAACAGCTATTAATTTGTCTGTTGCAAAACACTGCTACAAATAGTGAGACTACAGACAAAAAGTGAACACACTTACATGCAACTGTATGACAATCTTATGTTTATATATTTTATGTGCAGTATGGGTAAACACTAGTACCAGTGCAATGAGATTATTAAAGAAGACCTTAAAATATGTTCCCTTCCTCAGTGGAGAACTTCATACTGAGGCCACTATTTTTCCAATTATTAGAACAAAAATTCTCTTGTATCAAAAAGCAGAGGAACAAGGTTTGTGATGCTGGTACATAATTTGAAAAGGAGCTAGCAAGACCCCAAAAAGTTCTAATAACCAGCCACAAAAAAACACAGTAGAACATAGAGATTTTTTTTTTTTTCTGAGTTCCGGAACCCTATTACCTATGCTGCTTCATTACATTCCCCCTAATATGTATTCTGGTAGCATATCTTACATAGTCATCAGCAGTGTTTTAAAATATAGCTTATTTAACAGCAGCTATCTAGTGTTTTGGTTTGCCCACTCATTGTTTAAGGAATACTTTTCATCACATTTACAGTATTTTTACAGCCTTTTACCAGTGAGAGGGTGTAACATCAGCCTCAGGCTGAACTCCTCCAGACTGAAGACACCCCAAGTTCTTCTGCTTATCCACACTGCTAATTGGGTGGGATATAGAGAACACACAGATGCATCATCTAGAAATGGATGGCACACCAAATTCTCCCTGACAGAGATACTTGGTTGACCAACAGCCTCACAGGTTAATGTACAAGACTGTTCACTAACAGTATTGTACTATGATTGCCTAGTGCAATTGCTGTGTGCCATCAACTAACTAGGTGCTATTTTATGATGTATAAAGCCACTTTGCTGTCATGGCACTGGGAACTCTTCACAGGGTTGGCACCTATCTAACACACACTGAACTGTTCACACTGAACTGCTGGCTGCACTGATTGGATGGGGTTGGGAAGAAGAACAGGCAACTTCTTAAACAACACTTCGATGTACAACTAACTTAAATAACACTTTGATGTTAAAATAGACTAATAAGGTGAAGCAGCAATATTCAAAATTGTGAAGAATAAAGCATAAGATGCTGAAATATGGTCATGTTGTGTCTACAAAAAGGTGATTTTTGTGCTTAAGCCAGTACAGCCACCTGCATGCCCACCATACCTGGTTCATCACAGCTATTAACCAGACTCCATTTTATCCATGGTTTTTTCACCCACAACTGCATTTCACCAATGAAAGAGGGATAGGGGCTTAAACAAACAAACAAACCAACTTAACACTTGCGAGTCTATTTTCAAAATAAACTCTCAATAATTAGTCTGGAAGGGATGCTTTCCCTCAAATACCTACCAGCAATTTGGTAAAAAGATATGAATAATTAAGATTACAATGAATTTTTTTCCTTCCAGACAAATTATATTTTGTTTGTGATAAAACTTTGATATTACTTCCTATCTTTATGTTCCCGTGAGAAAAATAAGAGAAAATCATTTCAGGTTGGTCCAAAATTGATTTTTTCCACAATTTTTCAGGTCAGCTAATGAAGTGAAAAATCAATTCTTCACACAGCTTTACCTCAAGCCCTTCTTGAATATAGAATTATTACTTTCCTCATGAGCATTTTCCATGGCATTCCTCACCACATAAATTAATTTATCTTAATTTGGCACAGATTAATTAATTTATCTTCACAATGCTGTTGCAAAGAACTGGGACTGCTATTTTGATTACACACACAAGAGAAGTTGAGGTATAGTTATATAAGAGCAAAAATTGCTCTTTTGGATGCTCCCCACAACTACAATCTAATTTAGCAGAGTAGTTAGCTGCTGCATAAAATCCAGAGCTCAGAGCACAGACTATCTAAATGGTCAAAGCACATTTCTCACAGACATCAGCTTCCTCAATGCTTCCATAGTTCTTTTGTGAACTGGATTACAGGGTTTGATACTGGACATCAGAGACTGGAATCCAGTTAGCTCTTAGCTATGAGAAATTTACTTTAAATGGCCATCACACAGGAAGCAGTTCAGAAGCACAACAGAGTTGGAAACACTTAAGAGAAGAATAAAATAAAAGAATATATCTCCCCTGTGACCATAAAATACTCACAGTGTTGGATTCTGCTGTGCTCCAATAGAAGCAGGGATACAATACTCGACTACAACACTCTGCTACAAGCCATCAAGAGCTGCTGCCAGAAAGATAAAAACAGCACAATGAGGGATATAGGATAAGACCATGCAACTTTAAATCATAGAATGATGATGATGATGAATGTTTGAAGATGTATCTGCACCCAGATCCAACCAGGACATTCCACTGACAGGGACTGCAGGTTCAATGGCACACCACAATTTGCCTATATTGATCATCCCTATTCACATTTTTTAAATAGTGCCTTGACATTTTGCTTGAGATCCAAGGCAACAACTCACTTAAAATATTGTGGGGAAAAAAATCCTGTGTTTTAGTATGACACCATTAAAGTGAAGCCAAATTTTGTGATTTGTTTGTCTCAACATCTTCCTTCAGTCTCATTACTGCAGAAGTAAACTGATTTTCATTCTGAGATATGATTAAATTCACATTCATGTGATGATTGAGGTATAGAATCTTTTATTGGGAAAAAATATAGTCTTCAGAGTTGGCAGTGAAGTGCTACACTACTACACTCTGTGAGACCATTAAATTTAATCCTTCCTTCAGACTGACTCCAAGGGTGATTTCAATTAAATTTGTTCAAAATTTATCAGTGTCCTGCATGTATGCATAAATGATTCAAAGGCACTTATACATTCACTGAACAAAATGTACTGAAGGGTACATATTATTTTTATAACTTTTCACTGTTCTTTTTTTCATAAAAATTACCTAAAAGTGGTTTCTATTACACAAAACTCTAGTCCTCTGCATTAAATGTTTTTACTGTTCATTTGGAAATCAAAGTTATTTTTCAATGTGAATCTGAAGTATTCCTTAGCTAACAAAACTGCCCTTTTCTTTGGCATGATGGTACAGCTATTTCCTTGAGGGAAAATTATGAAATTTATTTCACCAATGACTTGAAAACTGTTTTCTGTCCGCTGCTATGAAATATGACGTTGATTCTGACATAGTTTTCAGAAGACATGATGGAATTTGTGCATTCAATTCAACATAGATTCTTTATTTTCCAATTGATATTTTGGGAGGTGCACTTTTGCACGTAGAAAACCATCAGTGGTGAGAAGACAAACAATTAAAGCTGCACAAGCATCTCAGATATAATGTTAGATAAGAGGGCAAGCACTTAGTTCACAATAAATATGTTTGCTCTTATCTATCGACAAGACCCTGTTAGACATCTTTGTGCCCTGAAGAATTTATCTGCAGGACCCCATTGGGTAGGGCCTTTATTTCTAAATGTGTTATCTGTACCTGCAAGTAATGCTTGTGTACTTACCTATATGTCTGCTTGGGGATTAAATATGAAATTCATGCATATTTACAAAACTTTTAAAGCCCATGCTAGATCTACCTGTGGCTCCGTAGCTTTCACATCTGCCCAATGTAAAATGGAGAAATGAAACTAAGTAGTCATTGTGTGTCTGAGTAAAAGACCTCTGCAGACTATGTAAGTCAACTGTTTTAGCAGGAAGGAGAAAAAGACCAACAAGCTGATAGAAAATACATATTTCTTCCAAAATATATTTATGCACATTTGTAGAAATACTAGCCAAAGGCTTGTAGCCAAGGGTTTAATTGTTAGCAAGCTATAAGGATGAAGTATTTACTTTTTTACACTTTACATTTTAGTCATCACCTACTGGATTCTGCTGCTTCCTCATTGAGTCCTGACTCAATGGCTAACCAACCCATTTTGATAAGACTGCTTATTAAATAAACTATTCTGAGTAAGAGTGGCAGACAGGTCTAGCACAGCAAGAATTTTGTTTTAATTACTTGCTATAATTCAATCTTTTCATGCTTTTGTTGTGATTTCATGATTATAAATTCTGGGAGAACACAGGGCCTTTCTTAAGTTATGCTGTACAGCTTCTTTCAAATGATCTTAACCTGCATTTTAAAGTTGACATCAGACGTCATCCTCTGCTTCATCACAAATGTAGTAGCCATAAACTACCATGCATAAACTGACTACCTAAGGCTGACTTCCTGGCTACACCTTCTCTACTCCCTCCACCAGGGAGCAGGGCAGGATAGTGGCTTCAGAGATTTAAGTGGTTCCTCTCTAATGCTGCCAGGACATTCACAGAAAATTAGCATGCATTCATCTATCAAGCTACCCTGAAAGTCACAGTTGCTCAAAAAAACCTGAAAAAGCAGAATTAATAGAAGCCATAAAATTCAAGGTAGCATATACCAAAGTTAAGATATAAAAATTGCCACTGTGCTCTGTTGTCTAGAAACTAGATCTTCTACACTACTCAGTTCAATGCATAATTTTACTTATTTCATTCTACAACTCCTGCAGAAGAGTAATGATGTTAGTACTCTGGCTTTTAGTCTGCAGCAAATACAGCTACAGTTGTTTATTTTCATTAATTTTATCTTGACCAGCATTATAGAAAAAACCACAGCTATACATAATTTATTTGTACAGTGACTAGCACCAGGGAGTATTGGCCCATGACTTGAGCTTCTAAGAATTACAGTAATGAAGATGATTCCCAAAGTAATGTATGCTTGGCAACTTTCAGATATATGACAATAAATTTTTCTACCTTCTTTGGAGATAGAAACCATAGGGAAATGGGTGGAGCAACAGTTGCACATTTTTTATATATAGCTGAGAAGTTTCCTGGAGTAAGTCCAGAGAAATTTTTCATGGCCCCATAGTTACTTATATAAAATAACCTAGTACATTGAATAATTGCATGCTTTCTGGTCTTTAACTAAATCACATTGTAAACTATCTGAAAATTGAACCTCATTATTCTTTTTACCTTTGCACTTTTAATAGTTTGGATGAAAAGGGTCTTTAAAATTTTTAACTTGTATTTTTTTCAACTAGACACTAAAAATCGGGAATCTGAGGCATTTGTTCATTTAGACTCCTAATTTTATTCATTATGGTCCTATTGTCACAATGTTGGAAAAATAATTTAATAAAACTCTAGAACAAATGTATTTAACTTAAAATTATAAGGAAATTTCGTCTATATAAATTGTGAAAATCCGGGCATCTTAACTAAATTAATAAGTGAACATTAACATCAGCAAGCAGATTATATTTTACAGATAAAACAAATGTTTCCTAAGGTCTGTTGGGCAAGTGTTTGTCATTAATACTTGAAACAAAATTGCAGTTATTTTTAACTTACAAATCTGAAAGAATTTGAGAATTTAAATTTATAAGAACCTGCATTTTGTTTTCAGGTCATATTTGCAAAATGCATGAGGTTTAAAGCCCCACGGCATATTAACATCTGAGAGGTGCTTTGTGTTGTCACAAGTTGTAAAACTTATATGAGAGCCCTGTGTTAACTCTCTTGTGCTTCTGTGCACTGAAGCTAAACAAATTAGGTATTTCACAAGGTAGATTAGTAGAGCCCTTAATACCTTAGTATATAAATGCTAATACTGGAACTCTTAAATAAGGTAAGCCAAAGGAGAATTAAATCTTAAGGGGAAAACCAGTTGTGTCTGCCATCCCACAGACAATATTCCCCTGCAATTTCAATAAGTTAATTTACCCTTTTTTTTTTTTTTTTTCAGATAAGCAAGGAAAGTAATTTGAATGCTTTAGCAAGAAAATAGCTTAAGGTAATCAATCCAAGATAAAATGTGAAGGGAAAAGATCCCCATTCTATCCTGATACATTTATATGGTTCCATAAATGTATCTGGGTCTTCATAGAGCATCAAGAAGTCCTGGCTTCAAAAAGTTCACAGCTAATGATAATAATTTACATGTCCCTTTATTATTGGACATGCTGAAACATATCCTGCCATGACATAACATAACTCCATCTGTATCACTCCTCCTTCATCACAGCCCACTTTAAAGAACCACATTTTAAGGCTGGTTTAATATATTGTTTTAGGGGAACTTGCCCAATTCACTATAGGGTGGTTACATCAGTGGTGTTAAATAGCCAGCATGAAATGAATATAAGGTGCTGAAGTACTGGAATCACATCAATGAGAATTCTCAGATATATCTTATACATTTTTTCTTTCAGTATCACATAATTTGGTTAAATTTTTAAAAGTGAACTTGAGAAAAAGAGAGCTTATTCTAGTCAGTGCTGTACTTTTTACCAAAGCCTGTCCTGTAAAACCTATCATAAATGGCACTGAAAAACTCTTTTCAAATGTAAACAATTATACTACTTTCTTTAACTGGCTTTTCTTTTTCCCCTAAGGGGAAAAAAAAGAATTTTGATTCAATGAAACTTACCGAAATTCCCTTAAATTTAATTTACTTACCTCATTTACTTATTTTCAAATACCTATGTCATAATTTCTTTTCAAGAGAGGAAAACCATGTAACCCTCACTTTTATGTTCCCTCCATCTTAAATCTTCTGAAGGGCTCTTGACACATAACAGACGTCCATACTGCCACATTCTCTTGAAAATTATGGGATGCTGAAGAGAACCTTTATTTCATGCAGCCTCACAAAACAATTGAAGCAAAGATGAATGCAATAAAACAGTGCTTGATGAGACACCAGAACACAGACCTTAAGTGTCTAGTCTAAGAAAAGTGTGTGACAAGCAACTTAAATAACTTATCTCTGCTATTATATTAATTTTCCTCTTGTTAAAAAAAAATTCCTCAGTCAACAAAATAAATCTAAACCACTTCACTTTAACCCAGGTCTTCATAAAATCATTTAAATAAGAACTTAGTTAAATATGGAATTTGCTATTATATAAGAAATTATTAAGTATTTAGAGAAGCTGGGAAATAGCAAAAAACAGGATAAAAGCTGTAAGACAGGCAGCAGTAAATTTTACTGACAATGAAATTATTGGATCAAATGGTGATAAACCTAAGTTTCTCATAAGGAAACCTAAGGCTAGCCCTCTGACTGAGCTGCTCTGTAGAAGATTTTGGTAAAAACAACGGTTTGTTCCTGAAACAGCTGGTGATACAAATTGAGAAAATATGGTCTACACAGAGGATGATCCGTCTGTAAGGAGGACACTTGCATTGCTTTGTTCTCCTGCCTAGCAAATGCAGAAAATTGAAGAGTAAGGGGAAGAGGATGAAATTCAAATATTGATAGAACATGAACCTCATCCTTAGGGCCTAAGAGGAATATGTGCTACAGAAAGAGAACCTTTCAAGCTTTTATCAAACGAGCAAGAAGACCAGTGTTTGTTTACCCAATACAACATGTACCTTATCTACTGCAGGGGGAAATAAAAGGGAAAAAAAAAGCAGTTATATTATCAGATGGGTAGATATTACTGTCTTTGTACACAGCACTATGGAGAACTCATCTGACATGTTGGTATCTATTCATGCCATGCACATTCAGAAGAGCTGAATTCAAGCCAGAACTCAGAATGTGCAACAATAAGGAGAATCAAGCCTATATTGTAGCAGGAAACCAAGAGAACTAGGATCATTGTCCTAGGAAAAGAAAGGATGAACACACCAGGAAGGATGAACATACCAGGAAATAGCTCAAAGGGCTACTATCAATGCGAATAGATTTAGACAGGGAAGGACTGACTGAAGAAAAAATAAAAGTCTTCAAAAATAATACTCATTAAAAAGTATGGGCTGAAATTATTAGATGGCTTTTTGTGGCTAGAGAATTGATGTTCTGAAAAAGTCTTCTTGTGGTCAAATCCTAGCCAGCTATAAAACCTGCAGACTGTAACTGCTGACACTGCCATTTTCACCAGGTTAGAAGGAAAATTTTTCCTTTCTGCTGTGATGTTAATGATTAAAAGGCAATATTTTTTTCCTCTCAAAATTTTAATTTATATGGGAAAGGCTATGAAAACCACCTGTATGAAAAATTAATGTTCTGCTTTTGTAAAACAGCTCCTAATATAGATGTTTCCCATGGGAAAGTCCAGCTCCATGACTGTATATGACATGGGGAACTTCTGGCCAAAGTTCTGGAAGATGTCATATGTGATACAACAAGAAATCCAATCCCCATTGTAAAGAAATTAGATGTGGTTTTTCCTTGTCTCATCTAAACCTCTTTTAACAGTAGGTCTTAGAAATTTTATCTACCTTCATGTTTGAGAAGGCTGGGATTTTTATGACACTGATGAATTTCAAACATAGAGATTTCAAGCATCCAAATTTCAGTTCTGCAGAAGCACAGAGTTTTATAAAGAGCAATATACTTTTCCATTGCCTTTGGCACACAAAATGCAAGTACAGCAACTCTTAAGAAAAAATGAAAAAAGGAAAGGTTACTGAAATCCATATGAAGACTCAACTGTTTCATTACAAGAACAATTTTAGAACATGGGAGGCCAAAAATCAGACATATGTTAAATTCAGATTTTTTTTCAGTCTAACAGGTGATCAGTGAGAGTTGAGAACTCTTCATACTCCATTGAAGATGGATCTGACATTACTATGTTACTGGTGATGTCAAACATAGGCCACTCAGGCTTGTTTGCCCTGTCAGTTCATGCACAGGAGCCAGGCAATTTAACTACTCAGGGGACAAGCTTGGCAGATGAAGAATCCAGATGCCAGTTTATAGATTTTGCTTTTCCAGCAGTGGCATCTAAATCTGGTTGGCCTTTGACTGATTTTTGTTGCAGATTTTTTCAAGCTGCTATGTAGCTAGTCTGTAAGAGGATTAGCTTTCCCTTTGGAACAAACTGGTACAAAAACATTTCTAAGTATGAAGATTTTATATGATCTTTAAATATGATTAGTGTTATGCAACTTGTGTAGCTACTGCTTGCTCCATGAGATGAGAATCATTGCATACAAACTAGATATCATAAAATATAATCATTAAAAGAATAGAAAAATATTGCTCAGGTGGAAATAAGATGTTTGATGCCTACCCAATGCCTATCTGATATAACCCATTGGTTTTGGTGTTTACATAAAAGATTTGAGGTTTTAAAAACCCCAAATCCAAATGCATTCCTGAATTGGTGAGCTTTCCTTCCACAAATCCATCCTTGGCCTCCTCTCTGTCTTATGTAAGTCAACAAGTTTTGTGCTTTTATTATTGTTCCACTCACACAGCCACCATCTTGATGTAGTATTTTTGCAAGATGAAAACAAATTTTTCCAGCTCTCCACTTCATGAATAAAGCTTTTATTACTATTTGACTCAACAAGAGTAAAAAAGAGATTTGAAGACAAACACGGCCAGAACAGACTTCATGAAATTCCCAAGTAAGGCTAAATATGTCTTGGACTCTTATTTCTTGGACAGCCCATTGGTCCCCCTGAGGCTGAATGTTGCTAGTGAACCCAAAGAGTCTGAGTCACTGCTGGCATGGCCTGAGTTATAAAGAGTGATTGGAACAGGCAACTGTATGCCTGGTACTACACTTGTGCTTCCTAAAATGCGCTGGGCAAGGAGTATACAAAATGTCCAGCCTTTAATCAATGGTATGGCTACGCCCAACTGTGCTTTATTAAACAGGGCCTGGAATGCTTTCACCAGCTTATGCTGCAAGCACAGAGCTGGCTTTGTGGTTTGGTTTGGTTTCTATACAAGGTAAATGCTCTGAGATATCTGAAGCCAGGGTAAATATACATATGTTTGTCTATCATACCAAGGTGAGGTTCTATTCTAGAGCTTTGTTTTTGTTTAACTGAGTAGTATTTCTTTGAATCATTGCCTAAAAATTTATTACTATCTCCACTTATAACTACACTTTAGTAAAAGAAGTCAAATGTCTCTTTTACTTTCTATGTTAAGATACTCTGTGGTATATGATTAATAGAAAAAGAAATTCTCTACCTCTTCAGACACATAAAACAGACCTTGGCACTTGACATTGCTCAGTTATAACAGCAAGACAGAGACTGCACTTCTTTTTCCTTACAGATATGGCAATCATGTCATATAGACTTTAAAAAATTCTTCTCCAGTGCATGTGGATATAAATATACATTAATAATCCTTTCTTCCTTTCTGAATTATGTGTATCTTTAAAAATATTTGTTTTTATTAAAAGGTAATCTTCTAAATCACATGATATTTACTTAGGCTCATGCTTTCATCATAACCTAATCTGTCATATTTCAGCTGGATTTGCTTTTCATTCAGACTTCTTAATTGTCCTAGCAGCATTTAGAACTAAAATCACGCATAATTTACAACATTTTCATGCTAAATTGTACATTTAAAATATTTGTGGCATTATCACATTTTCATTCTTTGTATAATTGTCATATAAAATTAAATTATAAAACCATATAAAATTGCTTCAGCAAACCAAAGATTATGCACTCTTTATTGAATGCTATGTCCAAGTGTCAGATGAACAATTCTTTTTTAAAATGAAGGAGAATAAAATTGTTTTTTTATTAATTTTCTTGCTCTAAAACTTACTACTGTGTCTTCAAATATAGTGAGAAGTAATATGGTGAACGGCTCTACCAGCCCAACAGCTCCAGGTCACTCTATCACAGTTGGGAATATTGTTTTAACTCTCCATAATCTTCATAGCATAACTTTTTTCAGGCATTACTAAATAAAACTTTATAATGCATCAAGGATGTCATTAACTTAGAAAAGAGGAAAGCAAAGCATAGTTAAGTTAAAAAGATTATTTGAATTCAAGTCACTTTCCATCGGGATTTGTAATACAGCTACCATGCTTTTTCTTAGAAGACATTTTTCCTCACAGTGATTAAAGAAAGTGAACAGTGAAGAAGATGGATAACAAATGCTTGCTTCAAAATTAAAATTATGTTTCTGAACAGAAATATTTGAATCATACATCACCTCAAACATGAGTCATTCTCTTGCATACTCTAAGAGTTGGTTTCTTCAACTGTTTTGGGTGTCAGGCATCCTACCCCATCCCACCTTATAACCTGATACTGAGCAACATCAGATGAATGTGATCAAACAACTTCAGGTTACATTCTATTATCTACCCAAACTACCATAGACAGATAAACACATTCTAAATTCTTATAACATCCAAAGTCATAAATATTCAAATTCAACAATTGTATTTGTTGGTGGTTTGCCACAGGAGCCGATACATGTTTCTAGTTCCCACTTCCTAATGGTAGATGATTGGTAGGAGGTAAAACTGAAAGTGATGGAAGATACTGGTCTTATTCATACTGGTGAATTTCACACTTGAGCAAGGCTTGTTCTTCTGGCTGGAAAGAGACCAAAGGCCACAACAGAGTGTAGTGGCTGTGTATGTAAGGCCACGGATGAATAAAAATGTCATCTGTTTGTGCTAAAAGTGGTTCTCATGCCACGTGTTGTCTAAGATTTCCCAAAACTTGTGCTTTCATCATCAAGTGCAGCTCTTCAATAGCATACTGAGACACTGCCACTTCACACTGACATGTGCAATCCTCCACCTCCAACAGTATCTCAAAGAAATACAGAACTAAACTTACCTATTAAAAGGGGTTGGGTTTTGTTAGTGGTTTAGGGGTGGGTTTTCTTCCTGTCTAAAACCTGCATCTACCACTACAAAAATGTACTTTAAAAAGGTAAAACATGCTCAATCTGATATTCTTAAGTAACCTACAGAGTGCACTAGAACTGAATTGTGTTGCACAAAATTGGAATGAAGCAGTTTACATGAGGAGTCTGCTGTGTGAGTGATTCTCTGACTGCCACCAGTGCTTTGTGCTTGCCATGGTGCAGACAGGTTCCTTGACCCAAACTTTTGGCACAAACATATTTTCTCTTTCCATCTAGCTTTCGCTTTCCTTCTTTCTCCTTCTCTATGTTTGCTTCTGATGGACAAAAGAAAAAACATATTTCCAGGCAACTTGCTATATTTACAATCAAGTGACATGGCAGCCAGACCATTACTTATCAACTTTCCATTAAACTTTAATAGATTAATCATCAATTATTGAGGGATTAAGGTTCAGATCCAGCTGTGCTGTCCCAGTTCAGTTCACAAGTGCCAACAAAGATACTTTATGGCCTATGCTGTTGAGCATTCAGAATCTCAATCACCCCTTACTTTCACATCTCAGCTTTCTGAAGCAGGAAAAAGAGGATTTTTTAAACTGAGTATGCGAGCAGAACAAGAAAGAGGAAGAAATTTGAGTTAAAGAATAATTTTACAATGCATGGGATTGTTCTGAGTTTTATAAATAAACTTCTGCTTTTAAACACTAAAACAAAAAACCAACCCAAAACCCAAAACCCCTCCACCTGAAGAGCAGTTTTTTAAACTAGGTAAAAAATGTTAATCTGAAACATATCATGCACGGATTCTGTAACATGAACAAATGCATATCTGCCACATAGTGGCAACAGAAAGGGACAGTGACTTGTTACTATACAATAAAAGTAAAATTGCCACTCTACACATAGCTGAATTTTCGATCCAAAAACAAACCAAGTTTTATAATAGCTGTACACAAATTTTAAAGCTTCTGAGACACAGAGGGTACTAATGAGAGTAGCAAATGATTTGAAGTGGCCTGATACTTTCCTCATTAAGAATGAAAATTGAAATTCTGCATCATATATGTATTTTGTCAGCTATAAGTACTAAAGCACAGGCCAAGAGTCAATAAGACTTAAATGAAAGGAACTGGTACTTATGCACACCTTACTTTGGAGATCCCTGTGCACATGCCATAAAGACAGGCTCTGTCAAGCAATCTTTCCCTTCGCCTACCCCTGCCAATATCAGTCTACCTGTCAATCCACCTGCCTATTAGTATGCTGTCCAAGGTTGAAACGAAATACCAAAGCACTGTCTCTCAGTCAGTTTTCATTGCCACAAGGAATAAACAATGAACAGAGAAACTTCAACACTAGTTCATTATAGTCACTTGTAAACAGTTAAGAATTACAAGCAGACTTTGGGAGTAGGTAGGTAATTAGTGAGATGAAAATTATATAAATCAGGGTACTGAAACTGTCATCTGTAAATCCTATAGGGGAAAGTGAAAATATATATTAATATAAAAGGATGGACACTATTGTGAAATCCTAAGTGTATTACCAATCATTTTGTTAGCTGATTGTTTTCTTTGATGAGCCTGGGAAATACCAGATGGAAATAATTTTGTCCTTCACTTTTGCAGAAGATTCAAGTACATGGAAGATTGGAAAATAAAAATTCAGTGCTGTAAATATAGGCCCCAGATATGTTAGCTGGGACCGTGATATGAGAGGTTATTTAGCAAAAATCTACTCTATTCCTGAATAGACAGGTTACTGGTGCTTTCCAGACTCCAGGAGCTGTGTGCATTGCTCTCTCAGATGTGCATGCACAAGAGTATATGCTCCAATATATTCTCCTTAGAAGAGACAGACCTGTTATAACTGCACACTGCAGACCAAGGTCTACCTCTTTGGGCAGACCTCTTTCCCCCTTTTCAGGGTAAAATTTTATTAAAGTGACTAAATAATTGGCACCCAATTACTTACTTGTGGGTGGAATTGTTATGATGTCCTCAACCACACCTATAAACTAAAAAAAACCCTTATAGAGCACCGGTGGACTTTGCTTACAGCCCAGCCCTCTGATGGATATTATGAGGGAAAGTGAGTAATGTTTCCTTCTGTTCATTTGGCAGTGTATTGGAAGACTAATAAAATCTGAATTAATTCCAGAAGAAACAAATGTGTAAAAGGGCATACATTTAGACTACCAAGCTGGTTTGTATTTCTGACTATTCTGATGCTTTGAACAGTTATTTGGAAGTGAGTTGAAAAGCAGACTGGTCAAAAGAAAATTTACAGGTGCATTAAGATAATTTTACAAACATTTAATAGAAATTGTAACTCTTTCCTCAATTCTGATGGAAAGAATAGACCTGAAGAGCCTTTTAGGGTGAAGAAGATGAAGACAGGTTTTGCCTGATGAAGACTCTTTCAAACATATATACATATGCATATACATATATACATGTATATATATTATTTTAGCTTTTGAAGAATTCTTTTTTTCTTCCTTCTTTCATACATTCATTTACACGACAACAATGCATCTGACTAGAAATCATTTGATACATGTATTTGACATAAATTTGCTAGCAAGCCAAATACACAAGACAGTATAAGTCTGTAGCTATACCACCTTGGGCTTTGATCTTGTCAGATCTCATAAACTAAGCAAGATTGGGCCTGCTGTGTAATTGGGATGGAAGACCTCCAAGGAAAACCCAGCTGTTGTAGGAAGTGGTGTTGGTCACTCAGTAGGTGGTATTCTTCACTCTGGCTCCACAGTGAATCAACGCTGTACTAAGATGCTGCTGGTGGTATTATCTGTGCACCACACATAAATCTAAGATGCTGACCAAGTGGGCTAATTAGATATCCCTTGGCACATTTCACAAGAGCTAAAATTGTTAACTGCAGCATCCTGGACAAAGTCCAAACTGAGTAAATACATTATGCCAACTTAAATATTCTCTACAGTTGTAACTAAATAAAGTATTTAAATACCTTTAATTCACTGTATACTGTTTTGTATCATTTATGTACATTGTTAAACAACTGCCACATTTTACTCTAGAGGTGATGACATTTCACTGTTGGTTGAACTAATTCCTGCATGGCCTATAAAAACACAGCCACAGTGAAAAACATCATGTACAAGTAAATATTTATACAGAGCATTTTTACTGCTACACAATTTGTTTCTCAAAATATGCCTTAATTAGGCCAAGTTCTTTTTTTGTGAACAAAAAATAAAGTAGAAAGAATTGTTTTATATTTTTAGCTCCTTACTAATTCATCATCTAGGTAAAATGTATCATCACTATGTACATTTTGACAGATGGACAATATTTTCCTTTATGATGACCTAAAATTAAAAAACAATACAAAGCTTTTCAGGTCTTCAGAGCTTTAAATATATGAAGATTGGACAGAACTGTATTAAAGTTTGTATTTTGTATGCAACCCTACTCCACACTGGTACAGAATTCACTGAGCCGTTAAATAAAGTGCATTATTAAAATCTCAATGTTATGTGACATAATTATGATGAAGTTTGGAGTAAAATCTTGAATTTTTATTGCTCTAAAATGTACAAAGTTAAAATTACAGCTCCTTATTCAGCTTTAGATTTTAGACCTTTGATAACACTGCAGGTAAAACATCAGCAAGAAACGAGATTAATGGCATTGTAATTTTCTCAGGAGAAAGAACCTCTGCTGTTAACATTCCAATTTAATTATTTAACTGTCATTTTAAAAAATTAACACATTATATAAAAAGCTATACATTGGATTACATTTGTATAATTTTGCCAAGACTGAAACTGTGTAATTCAACACAATTTTATTTGGCAGTACTCATGTGAAAGGAAGAATGTATTTAAATGTTCATTTTAATGACATCTTGTTTGAACAAGTCATAATAATTAAAGAGATAATAACTTTATCAGCAAAATTAGCTGTCAGATCACTATTTTATTGTTGATCCTAGAATATGTTGAAATAACACTGTAGAATATTTTGAGGGAGGGAGGGAGGGATAGAGAAGTGCTGAAAAAAAATCAATGATTCTTAATCATGTTGAAATCACAGATATTAGGGAGAAATGTGGGCCATCAAAACAAAAGTAGCAATTCCTGTATTACTCTGTACTGATATACTCTGGATGTTCTTGAAGGAAATTTTGTTGGACATCCTCAAGACTCACACACAAAAGGGATGTTTTACAAATCAAATGGGGTGTTTGTTCCAAAGTAATCAAAAACTGTATTTTCTTAAAGCAAATTTCATTTACTAAAATTCTAGAATTTGTTACTGGCTAAAAGAGCACTTCATCTCACTCAAGACTGCAGGGAGATGCCAGAACTCATTTGTTAGCTAAATCCTAGAATCTTCTCTTTCACCTAAGCAACCAAGCTCATCTTTTCTAACCTGTACTTCAATGTTTTCTGGCACATTTTATACTGAAAAGTGTACAAAACAGAAAATGTACCAGGACAAATAACTGGAATTTCCCAACCAACAGCGAATGCTCTGGACATTAAAGTGCAGAGTTTCATGCTGCAATTTGAGGAGGGAAAAAAAACCAGAACAACAAAAAAGTCTTTCTTTCTTTGTTGTGGAAAGCCTTAAATATGTTTGAACTGGACTACAACACCCATATACACATACATATACAAAAGCTAACCTACATGTTGGTCTTTCTTCTAACTCTCATTCCCCTTGGCTTCTATCCAGAAGAGTTGAAATAAGGGTTCAACTGGTTTTAAAATATAAGACTCCAAAGCATTTATTACAGAAATTTAACAAAAGATGAAGTGAATACCTCTTTCCAGCTATTTCTTAAAATAAATAAACAGGTAAGGAGCATCCATGTTTTTGTCATTATTTGTATTTAGACTCAATTCTTTTATCCTTAAATTCAGAAGAAACCATATTTAGTCACAGAAACGGAATTTAGATAAAAGTGGATATGATCATTAATTTGCCTATTATTTGCTAATTCGTATACTATTTAAAAATGGGCTGAAGTAGGTGGATTGAAGTATTAAACAAAGTTGCGGGAGATGGGGAAGAAAAGGGGAAACCCAAAGCTGAGAAATTTAAATTCAGACCTCAAATAAGCATGAATTACTCCTCCTGATGTTAGCGGATGTTTTAAAATAGATGTGGCCACAGATTTCAAATGCCTAAAGGTAGAGTTCTTAATCCACATTTAGGCACTTAAGTAACACTGGCTTGATTTCAAAATACGTGTAGAACTGTAACTACCACTGCTTTTGAAATAACACATTTGTCAGGTTATATTTCTGAAGTTATTTCAGTGAAGAGTTGGAAGCTCAGATATGTAAGTCTGAAAGTTATGAGCATTATTAATTAATTTGTTCCAGAAATACAGTGATACATTTTAATGTGTAGTCAAAAATTCCATTTTAGGTCCTTTTCTAATTATCACAAACACGTGGTAAAAACAGACATAGCAAAGAGACTTCTCTTTCCACTGGTAAAACCAAAGAATGGGCTTGGCAGAAGGCAAATGTTGCTGACTTCTCAGGGACACAGGTGCTTTACCCTTTTGATAGAGAAATAATTTAGGTGTTTAATTAAGGGTTCTAGAGAGCAATTGTGGGTACTTAAAAAAGATTTTTCTTGGTCAGTCAGTAAGGGCATGTCTTACCACGTTTTTAAGTGAAACATTCATTGAGATAGTTAAAAAACCAAACTATACAACAATGCTTTTACTTATTTTTCCCCCCACTCTGGGTTTGTAGTAATAAGAAAACTTTCAGTAGGAAAAAACTATTGCACTTTAGGAAATTATATGCTGCAAACATTTGAGGATTTGATCCAATAGATTAAAAAGAGCAATGGATTAATACGTCCTATTATCTCTGCATATATTGTACCAAACTACTTAAATATACAAACTTGTCTTTTCCACATTAGATACTGTTTTTCTTCATGAAGAAATTTTAAAAGTTTAGACTTAAGCATGGTAATGAAATATGTTTTATTAATTTTATTAATTTTAGTTCCAGTTATATAATTATTTCAGTAACTGTCTTGCTTTCATGAATTCCTGCTGTTGCACTTTCCTTAGGAATTTGTGCTTTAGCCATGCTGACAGGTACTGGAAAACGTGGGACCAGTATTTAGATGCTGCAACTCTGCACTGTTGGGAAAATCCATGGTGAAAGAGAATTACAGTAATTTACATGCCTTTAAAATCTGATCTTTTTTCTGATTTTCCATCCATCCATCCATCCATCCATCCATCCATCCATCCATCCATCCATCCATCCAAGACAGAATGTTCATTTATCAACAAATTTAAATTCCATGATCCAAAAAAAAATGGAAAGGAGGAGAGAGATTAGTCATTTCAGCACACTTTAGACAACTATGCTAAAGTTTCAGGACTCTGAATAAAAAAAATCTATAAATGAAAATTAAAATTTCCTTTAAAGGCAATTCATACACCCTCAAGTCCATGTAATCCAAGAGTGCATTAGGAATGAACAGATTCAAGTCTCTTCATTTAAAATAAGGATGAAGTCAAGAGTTTAAGGGTTAACCCAAAAACATGTGTCTCACATTATACAGAGAAGAGGAGGAACAAGAGGAACAGGAAATTGACAACACAGAGGACAATAAAGCCTTAAATTCAATGATGGGTTTAGAAGACAAATAATACCAGGACAGAATAGCAGCAGGAAAGAAGTGCTTATACAACTTAAACAAAAGGTTTTAAAGGACCTGATGGCTGCAGGAAATTCTTGCACAAAGTTATACCTGTGTAGGTTAGTTTCAGGATTATGATGCTTTAATCATTATTAAAATGTTCATATACAACAAATGTAGACATCCTTTGCAAATGTAGTGGTTTTCAACTTTTATGTCTATAACTTTTATGTCTATAGGGGAAAAATAGTTGTCTACACTACTAGTATTTACAATACTCTGACAAGCAATCAAATGGGTGATCTCCTAAGTCTATATACGCTTTCTGTGCTTACTTTTGTAATTATTTTATTCTCAGCATTTTATATCAACCCCCAAAAAAGCTTGGGTCCAAAATATTTTAATATAAACCAGAAATACTCACATAAGATGATTCTTACAAATAACAAATTCAACATATGCATACTTGTTTTAATTGACCACAGACTGATGTCACAAATTACTTGAGATGGAAATGTACCTCTGTGGGTTCATTCTGGTTTCCTCATGCATAACACCCAAAATGCTGCGCACAGTCTGATGCTGGTATTTCTCTAAGTTACTACTGTTGAAGACTTAACCTCAAATCACTTGCAGTAAGTTGCAAGTAGACAGATCAAAAATGTTTTGATGTTTATGAAAAGCTATCCTAAACTCTCTGAAGTTATGAGGGTTTTTTTTCCAGATTGGTTTGGAAGTGCTTCAAATAGAGCTTTCTTGTGGGATTTTACTCTTCAGATTCCATCTCCAGACACAAACCAGAGGTGGCAAGGATGTTTTAGAGCTTTAAAAGTCATATAACTCAGAGGCAGCTCCAGAAACAGTGCTAGCAGAGAGAAGGGAGTTGTTTTCCAAACTGACATTTTTTCCACTCTAGTCTCATTCAGTCTTATAGCCTTAACACCAAAACAGAGACACTTATTTTTCTCCTTTAAAACAGAGTTCTCCAAGATGATTTCAGCATTTTAGCATTGACCCAAGTATGATAGCTGGCTGAGTTCTTCTTTGCTGGAAGATTGATAGCTATATACAGTTAAACACTGGTTTATTTTCCTATTTCTTTGGGCTTGTGTGTGTTGTGGGCACCCTACTAAATTATAAACTGCCTGTTTGTTCTGTATTGATTTTTGTTTGTTAAAGTTCTCAAGAGGTTGCATGACTTCATTCATACAGAGAAATACTTCATGAAATCTTAATCAAAGCAGCAGCTTTGATTTTGTCAAAAAAACCCCTCACATTTCATTTCTCACTATTCCAGCTGAAATGAGATTTTTGGTTTACTTTTCCAACTCTTATAATGGTAATTTTTCCCTTTAATTCCCGTTTGAAAACTTATCACCAAACAGCAAGTTTAATGAGAAACCATTCAGTATTTTAATATAGGCTATTGACTTCTTGAAAATGCTCTGCTCCTGGAAGGGATCCATTCTTGATCTGGATGAAGAATTTGTAGAGATGTTGCATTTCACTGAAGTTGTCCACTCATTCAACACTGATTTCCATCCATCATGCAACATAAAAGTCTGTCTACTAGCAGCAATTTATTAGTCTTCCCACTCACTATTTTGACACTCACATTTCAACAATTGCTTTGTATTTAAACACCAGACAGTGCTTAAAACCCAGCTGTACAGAGCAGAACATTTCTCTTTCCTAGTCTTCTACAAGGATGAAAACCATTCCATGTGCAAGTCACCAAGGTAGCCCCCAATGGTGGATATACTACTGAAAAGTGTGCTAAATATATTTTGTTTTCCTCTTCAAATCCATTAAGAAACTAGTATAAAGGCCCTGAGCAAGGGATATCCTACAAATGATAGCAACAGCAGAGCAAGGCACAGAGCCATGACATGCTTTTCCTTCCTCCAATACCCAAGACATCTCTCAGGTACACTCTACAGAGCAGTCTCTAGCTGGCAAACTTTTCTAACTCTTCAGTCTCTGTTTACCTCTTCAAATCTAAGAATGACTGATCTGCTAGGACAGCATAAAGAAAAAACCCAAAATCTGAATTTCAAACTTGTAGAATTTCAATCCAATTAAAAATGAAAACAAGGTTCCAGGTGCCAGGAATTCCCCAAAGAACAAAACCCTGGTTTTCCAACCCAGTTCAGTGAACTACTAGGTTCCTATGTTTAGAGTATATAAAGAAAGCTCTTCAAAAATGTGGTTATTTTTTTGTTTCAAGAGCAATCTCAATTCTACCTCACATTCATGTCAAACTACACCTAAAAATTCAGAAATGTTCAAACAAAATCACATGTATTTCAAAGGTGAAGGAACAGACCTGTGCCAGAATCTCTTGTTTTTGCTTTCTGTTTTAAAACAACAAAAAAAAAAAAAAAAAAAAAAAAAAAAAAAAAAAAAACCAAAAAAAAAAAAAAACCAAAAAAAAAAAAACCACCAAACCAGATTTTAGCCTTTTCAGTCTTTGATTGCATACATTTATTTAATCTGTGAATAGAACATAAAAATTTCCTTTCCTGGGGAAAACAGTTGATGTTTCTTGATCTGCAATGTATTGATGAATTGTGATTGCCAGAATTGTTAAATATATATACAGGCAGTGTTCTTTCTCTTCAGTTTTTACCACACTGTTAGATTCATGAAGTTAGAGCTTCCTCTTTGGAGTTATGCTTAATATTGAAGCTAGAAGGAAAAAAAAACAAAACAAAACAAAACAAAACAGAATAACATTAGATTCAGGTTAAATAGTAATTTAAAAGTTTATAAATGTATTGGCAACTAAAAGAAATAGAGTAACTTTAGAATAATATTGCTCACCAGTCTGCTGAGACTAAGGAGGGAAAAATAAATCTGTGCAGATATGATGGAATAAGAAGTTATATTACTGGGAAGGAAAGAAGGAGAAGGAAAATATTATCATATAAAATTTCAATACATATAAGAAAACATTAAACTGCTAGTAACTCTTTAAATGGAGGGCCTTAAATGCTGATTCATATACATGTAATTACTGAGCTTCCATAAGATCTTTTTAACCTTAATTGAATTTCCATTGATTATTAAGATCCTGTTTATGTAAGGTGAAAAACTACATAGATGTTGTATTACACAGCTGTTAAAACTCAGTAAATACCTTTTTAGGAATGATTTGGTGTTTAATTAGCATACAATAACTCTCCTCTTAAAACTAAATTAAATCTCTATTTGAGAAACTTAATTTAAATTGTTAGCCAAACGTGCATACCTGCAAGGTGGTAATTTCAGGTTTGTGGTAGCCGTCAAGGTCTAGTAATTCTGAAATGCTGAAGGTTAGAAAATCTGAACTCAATTCTCTATTAGGTGATTTTTAACCTGATTTGCCATTTACCAACACACAAATGAAAGATAAAAAGTGATCATGCTGCTGCTATTTTTCAATCTTTAATTAACTTTAAAATATGATCACTGAACAAATAATTAAAATAACACAAAAATATTTAAACATTATTTTTGCTGTTAGAATTGTAATGTGTTTGTGAATATTAGAGAAAACTAGTGTTAACTGTGGCTTCATTTTCTGTTTGGACAATTTTTCATCACATTAAAATGAACCCAATGGGATTTGCCTCATATACTAAGCTTCTTGGTTATGCATGAGGAGTGCATCAGGTCTGTTGCTGTTTTGCAGACTATCAAATCTTACAAGTAAAAGTAAGAGCTGGATCAGGATACCGCTACGTACTCGAACTCAGAGTACATCAATCTCTTTCCAGCATTGTCATTAAACTTACTGTGTAAGCTTTGACCAAGCCAGGTTTTGAGGTGCAGATCCAAAAGCCCCCAAAAAAACAAAACAAAACAAAAACAAAAACAAAAAAAACACAAACAAACAAACAAGCAAACAAACAAAGGGCTGAAGCCTCCAGGGGTTAGGGCTGAGAAAAACCCAAGACCACCCCACAGTGCTATTGAGATTATTGGGTTTCTGTGCATGATGTCCTATGCAGTTAGCAAACTGCATGCCTGAAGGGACAGAACCTGCCAGAACAACATGCTTGGGCCTAGGAAACCACTGTAAGCAGGGAAAATTCCTCACCCAGGCTTGTAAGAGGTGATCTAGGGGTCATGTTGAGTAGTCAAACGACTAGGTGAGAATGGCACTGTCACACCAACTCTTCCTATGGCTCTACATGGAGCAAGTTTAGCTTCATGGAGAACTATAGCATCTTGAAACATCCTTCCAATGTAAAAGAGTGAGAAAACACTGAGATTTTTAGCATACAGACTGTCATTATCCAGCAAATTCCATGCATGTATGACAAAATATGGCCTATTTTGTTGAACAGACACAGTAGATGCATAGTCGAACTGCAAACAAACTCAAACTGGACTACCTCTCGTGAGTAACCACTCAATCTTCTTAACCCGGTCATCCACTTCCTTTGCCACTCCTGCTCCTGTAGAGGACTTACAGAAGCAGCCCTCAGGGCTGTGGAACATGTGGCAGGAGAGTGCCAGAGTGTGCCAGAGTGAGTCCTTCTAAGCAGTGAGAATTCCCAATGCCCAAATGCCCAGCACATCAGGTGGTAGCTCATCAGCAGACACCTGATGTGCTGGGCATTTCCTACCACCCCTTAAAGCCACAGAGTTTCAAGGGAACCCTTTGGTCAGGAACTTAAATGCAGTTATCCCCTTTCTAGTGCAAAGCATAATTAGGGGCATTTGCAACTTGAGTTGCTTGGCAGCCTAAAGCCCAAGTGATAATTTCCCTTCCCCTGGCAATCCACCTGCTCAGCACTTGAAACACAGGCCAAACCACCCAGTCCTGATGATCTTCTGAAGACTGAATATACATGAGCAATGCTTTCTGCCATCTGTAATTAAAGGAGTAGGATTTTTGCTATAACTTTTCAAATCACATGAAAGTGATGTCATGTCCTTGACTGATGATCTACTGATGAGCTGCATGTGGGCAAGGATATTTCAGAAGTGGAACTAAGCTTGTTGTTAAGCCAAAACAGGGTGAAGACTGTGCCTGACCTTGATGTTACCTAGGGTGGGGCATCACTCATAATATTGTGAGGAGGAGATTTGGCAGAGGCCAAAAGGAAGGGAATCCTGCATTTTTTCAAGATTAAAATATATATTGTACATATTCTTCTGAAACATTCCCTGTAATTTTTTATTAATAATGCATCCATTTTATTCTGATTTGAGACATGGTGCTAGCCAAAGATGTGTTGTTGGAGAAAAAAAAAGGTGAATTTTCAGAAGTCCAACATGTTGGGAACATGAGTAAGCCAGTAAAAAATCATCTATTCATTTATGAATTTTATTTCAAGTGGCAGTAAGTAGCATCATCTTTTCTAAAGCCTCAGTAGAAATTTGTTTATTTGTTGAACTTCAGCCCACAGTTAGCATAATTTCTTAGGTGCTTGAAATCCTAAAACAAAACCTGATAGATTTTGAAAAACTCACAAGGTATCATATACACATAACAAATCTTTCTGAATGATGGTATGCAGAGTTGACAAATCTTAGACAAATCTTATTTGTTTATAAAATAGTTCTGAAGTTTGACTTCTCCAAATTAATTTTTTGGCTACTTTACTAGGTTAATAATTAAACTAATAAAATAAATAAATAAATAAAATTACCCATTCATTTTAGTACATATGGCTAACCAAAGGATTTTAAATACATTTTAAACTCACTGCAATTTGCCTTTTTGTTTGAGGCAGCTACATGAAAATATTAAGGATAAATTGCTTATTTCCTCATTATTTATGTGTATTTTTTCTTTGATCAGTGGAATTTTTCTGGATTGGAAAATAATTCCTGTAACTGTACAGACTAAGCAAAGATTTGCTTTTCAAATGGAAATTGACAGTAGCTCTTCAATCATCATGTATTTTCATAAAGATTATATCTGATGCTGAGACTGGAGTATCAGCAGTACATACCTTCTCCTCTCCATTTGAGATATAACAGAGAACCCAGTGAAGAAGGCTAAGGTTACTTTGGGGAGTGGAAGACAAGGATAAAGATATGTCTATAGGATTTGTTTGTAGGCTTTGTAAGTCCTTTCATGTATGTCTCACTCTTTACATATGTTAGTTGTCTAAACATGCAAGTGTTACTAGTAAAATAAGGAAAACTGTTTGCAATTAGCTTCTATGCCTGTGTAAAATAGAACTGAAACAAAAAGCACTGACAGTTTTTACATTCAGCCATTTCTGAGGCTTTGCTACAGCTACCACTTAAAAAAGTAAGAAAAAGAAGTTTCTGTAGTGCAAAGAAATATTAGGAATAAGATTCCTGTGTAATATTAGAATAAGATTCCTAATATTATAATATAATTTCTTCATTTTTTAACTTATTTTCTCTTTAAATCCTGGCCAGTGTTAAATCTCCTGTAAAACTTTTCTTTTATTGTGACGGATACTTAGAACTGGATCCTGCAAAAACTGGAACAAATCAGCATTGTTAGTTCACAGGGAAAACCAGATTTGTCCTGGCCAATAGTTCAATTCTTACGAGTTGTGAAAACTTCCACTCCTTACTTCCATATGTGTTTATGGTAGTAATAAAAGCTCATAGTTTCAATGCGAAGCCATAGTCAAGTTTTCAAGGCATGCAGAACCAGTTCTTATGGAATTATTTGTGCTAGGAAGAGTAGTTAGCTGCCTCAGCGATAGAAGGATGAATGATTCTGTTTAGCTTCATGTAGCAGTGGAGCCAAAGCTGCACAGGCTGAGAGTGTAGGCAGAAGAGAAGACCTGTCAGTAAGGACCAGAGTTCTGGCCCAGACATGAGAAACATTGAGGCAATCAAACATTGCAGCATGATGGTGGGACTTACAGGAGCAAACATCACAGCAGGGCATGGGGAACAGGGTGAGGGGACAACCAGCAAAAGACAATCCAAACAGAATCTACCCTTGATATTTGTTAGCTAACCATGATGCTCACAAGTTATCCTAGGGAATAAAAATGCAGGTCACCTCCTCACATACAAGGGTTCAGCAAACTTGGCAAGAACATTCATCCTTCCCAAACTAAGGGTCTACAGCAAAATTTGAATATGGCAAAGTAGGGAGGATGTGCTATAGAATCCTCAAAATATGGTGAGCAGAACAGGGTAGGGGAGAGAGACTTAGCAAACAATATGAACTGATCTAACTAGATGTCAAAATTTTCCTAAACAAAACAGATGTTCCTGTCCTTCCTTCAGTCCTGATTTTTTGTATTTCTTGATTTGCTTCTGTTTGGCTTTTTTTTTTTTCCAGAAGGTTCTCTTCTCTTTGTCTTAAGAAAAGAAATTTAGTGGGTTTTGTTGTTGTTGTTGGGATTAGATTTAGTTTTCTGTGAAAAAAAGTGAGAATGAAGTTGGTGAATAGTCTGAGCACAAGACTTATGATGGGAGGCTGAAGGAGCTGTTGTTTAGCCTGGAGAAGAGGCTCAGGGGTGACCTTATTACTCTCTTCAACCCGTGAAAGGAGTCTGTAGCCAGGTAGGAGTCAGCCTCTTCCCCCAGGTGACAAGTGTCAGGACCAGAGGAAATGGCCTCAAGTTGTGCCAGCGTTTTCGACTGGCTATTAGGAAAAAATTCTTCACCAAAAGGTTTGTCAAACACTGAAATAGGATACCTATGGAAGTGTCTGAATGATCACCCCTGGAGCTACATCAGGCATTTGGGGACATGATTAATAGTGGACTTGGCAGTGTTGGCTTTATGGCCAGATATTTGAGATATTTTTCAACCTAAGTGATTCTATGGTCTCTTCAGGCATAAAAGATGTGAGAAAGCACCAGAGTCAGAACTTTAAATCTTTGCTATTGTTTTCACTCACCTTTTGAGTAAATTTTCTTAACTGGCTTGAATGACTTCTAAGCCATCTTAGCTAATAACTTCCTCTGTAACTCTTGTTTCTTTCCTCCAAAATGTACCATCTTCTAATGCAATCTAAAAAGTATCTTAAAATTAAATAGTGTTTTTATGAAGGCTCTTACGTTTACAGCAACTGGAAAAAAGACTGTAAAAGAAAAGTGTTGTCTCAGTTATTTTAGTTTGTTATCACTTAAATAATCTACTTTTCCCCTTTCTGTAGGTGTAGTAAAAAGCCCAAGAAAATTTAAGACTTAGTATTTGCAACGATAATGAGCTAAGTTAGTTCTAGAACTTTGAAGCCCTCGCAAATCATGTAAGCATTTAGTATAATGAATCCATGTTAACACCTTTTGCCTTCTGAGCCAATTTGTTCTACCACAATTAACAAACTTACCTATTAAAGGTAAAAAAACAAATACCTGCATACAACAGGAACCAGGAAGGGGTGCATGTTTCAGTTTCTATCTGTAGTTCACTGCTTGCCAAGAGGATTCACTGTAAGAAGACCTGGGTAAAAGTGGCACCAGACTTTAACTTTGGAGACATTTGATAGAAACCTTATATACCCAGGATACAGATAGATATAAAAAGACTGCCATATGTATTAATAAAGACATGGCTGAATAAGCAAACTAAAGCACATAAGTAGGTTTTAAAAACAAGGTCATCTCTTGTTTTTTTCACCTTTTTTTTTTTATTGATTGAAACAATTATCATTCCAATTTGCAGAGTTTATTCTGAGTTATATAAAACCATATTTTATTATTACTAGTAAATTGATTACAAAAGCAATCACCTGTTATTATCACCCTGGAACAGATAGAGAACAAATTAAGCCCTAATGATGTCTACATGATCTCATTTTGCAACTACCATTTAAAAGGAAAGAAGTGTATTCTGGTGACTGTAAATAAAAGTAATCTGCACTACAGCTAAAATGTCATTATTAATGCAAGATATTTAAGCTAATCTGTTTTTTCCTCTGTGACCTCTATGACACTTCATATGTTTAATGCTATTTACTAGATTGTCTCTGAAATGCAGCTTGGCATATTAACAGCCTTTTTTTTTTTTTTTGTCTGATAGAATGAAACACACAGTTGAGGTTCCATGCTATTGAGTCAAATGGAAAAAAAACTTCCTACAGCATGTTTCATTGAGTCTCAGTCAACCAAACTGAATATTCCATGGTACAGGTAAATGTATTTCTTTCCTTCAAAAATTGCCATTAATTCAGGATTTAATCAGAAACTTTAGAGCAAAGTTTATGTGACATATCAGCAAAATTGTAAATATCATATTGCCTCTCCGAAGAAAAATGAAGTCTTTTATGTTAAAGCTTTTATAAATTAATCAGGTTACTGTGGACCTAATTAATCTATAATATTGCTAATAAGGGTTGCAGAAAAGTTAATCATTCAACTTTCATAACTCAAATTCAAAATAACTAGCAATAAAGGGATAAAGCCCACTCCAATTCAAAAGCTAGGCAAAGTACCCATTAGCTTATGTAACCTCACATCTAAGAAATACTTTAAGGCTAGAAGTGCACACTTACAGATTCAGTGTGTATTCTCATGCCAAGTACTCTCAAAAAAAAAGAAAAATAGGTTCAACAAAATACCTTTGTATTGTCAGATCCTTTGATAGACCCCCCCCCCTTATTTTGAATTCAGATAACTAAGGATCCACTGCACAAAACTCCCCAGACAGCTTTAACTGGGAGATATGGTTATATTATTGTATTCTGATGAGATAAAAAACTGTCTATTGCTTTTTGTTCTGTTTTTCGACTTTTCCCATAGCTTCCCTTCGAGCATAGAGAACTTGCAAATTTCTGAAATGCCAGTAAGTACTTCACATTTACTCCACCACAGAAGTAATCAGATGCTTAAATTATCCACCTTCCCTGGATTTTGTTTTACTTCTTTTCTCCTGATACTGTGAAAGCTGAATCTGCCCAGATGTTTGATCAGAGTTTTTGCAGACACTTGTGAAAAATAAGGCTATGCATATTTTTTGCATAGAATCCATGGTTAGGTGACCTATGACTTGTATCACATTGCATTTTTATCTTGAAATATTTAGGATTTTTTTTTTTCTGTCAGTTGTTCTTCTGGTAGTTTAAAGCAGCCTACAATTTTTCATTATAAAGGTCTTGTCTGTTGCTTTCAGGATGCCAAACTTTAGCTGTTCAGGTTGCATTTTCTACAGTAGGCATCTGACCTCAGAGACTTTAGAAAAACTCAACTCTTACAACAAAAAAGCTCAACAGCACTGGAGTGCTCATATAAGAAAATGAAAAATCCCTTTCCTTGAGAGACTTTCTGCATATTACAGCTTGGTTTCAGAACTGCACCCATTAAGTAAATTATCAGGTTTTGTCAAGGTGGTCCTAAGATGTCCACTTCAGTACAGGCAAATTAAAAGCAGGCAAACCAATGGACCTCCTTCCTACAAACCGGTAAAGGCTATGAGCATGCCCAGTGTAAGACCTAAAACATTTCTGGGCTTTTCCTGCATACTAAGCTGGGTAAGTTGGGGAATGAAACAACAGGACAAAGAGAGTTTAGCAGTAAGGCAGAAACTGGCTTGCCACTTGCGTAACCAGGGTAAGACTAGAGCAATTTGTAGTCATTATAAAAGTGGTAGCTTTTAAGGAGGGATTTAAATGAGGAGAAAATTGTGGGTGTTAGTGCATAGCACCGATGTGCTTGAAGGAAAACGGATAAGAGGGTGATCAAGGCACTTGGTCACAGGAAAATTAGCACTGATGATTACCTGAGTAAGTGCTCAGGGTCATGAACAAAGGATTGCAACATTTAGCCTGAAGTTTGTAAACACACACCAAATAACAATTATCAGCCTAATTCCTAACAAAAGAAACATGAGGAAGATAAAAATATTAATGTAAATGTTGCATTAAAATTAATTAATTATATGATATTAAAAGATAAATGTTAAAATATAAAATAATATTTTGTTAATTACATACTGTGTAGTCATTGCTCATTTTAAAAGTGCTGTAATACAAGATAGTCTATTATAAGGTCTATTGTAAAGTTATTACTCAACTTCATTAAGTGAGGAAGAATTAAGTCCTATATAAATAATGTATTTAAAGAAAGTAAATGTAAGCTTAAACATAGCATTATTGACAAACAATACCTATTGCAATTCCATGGAAAATTGTATATTATGGAAAAAAGATCCAATCAAAATTCTTGAAAGTACAACATTAGATTTGCTATAATTAAGTATTTTACTGAGGCTTATAATATTCTTCAAAGGTAAATGTTATCATTCAGTTAGCTTTTAAGAAGATTGTACTTTGCCATCACACATATGGGCACAGACTCTGTTGGTAATTGTTGAGAGTAGAGCATAGAAAACTTCTTTGGTACAAGAACAGAAATATTTTTATCTAAACACTTCAGTTTATATAGATTAATGAAGTCATTTGGCATGCATAATTTTCAAATTTATGTGGAAATATACCTTGCCAAGGTACTCCATGTTGGAGGATAAAAGCCTATAGTATGGAAGCATATTTCTCTGGTGGCTTATTACATTATCCAATAATTTTCTCATATAGAAACTATAGCTCTCAAGATATCTCAATCACAAAGAGAATTTTGATGTTGATATGAGGTCTGTGAATGAACAATTGTGGTTTATTCCAATCATCCAAAAAGAACCTTTAAAGGAAATTTAAACTGATAATATGTATCTTTATTTATTTAAAATAAAAGTCAAAATTTTCATGTAATATCTTTCAAACTTGCAATATATCAATATATCATCTGAGAGAAAGATAAAATATTGAAATTGTAGAATCTCTGTTAAGATGTGACTTTAACATATCAACTCTGACTGATATCTATATTTAATTATTAATTTATTAGTTAAAATTAGTACTTAGCCGTAGAAAGTTTCCCAAGAAACAAATTAGTTCTGGTTTCAATATTTTCATCTCAGTATTTGGTTTTATTATTGATTTTTCTTCATTGCAAAGATGTTGAATAATTGCTCATGGTAAGATTATTCCAAAGAGTTCCACTTATTTTGGCTAAGCTGTATATTGTTTGTAATATGAACATGTTTGGAAGGAGCAGCACTTAATCATGATGTACTTTCTTGGCATTCTCCCTAATTATTTGATTTTCCAAGAATCGGGGCTTTCACAAACAATTCCTTATACTAAACATCCAATCTCAATTTGAATATGAGCTGGAGGTTATGTATGTGTATGTCAAGCCTGGGAAATGTATGACTGCTAAGAGAATACATGACGGTATTTGGAGATATTTTCAGGTTAAACATCTTATGTGTTGTGGAGCTTACGAAATGCAGAATTCCTTACTACTTAGCAAGTGTTTGAAGCAAAAAACCCAATTCTTTTCCTCATATTATTTGTTTAAAGTTGTGCTTGTGGCCTTTGTAAGCTGAATTAAGATTTTATAGTCATATGTAGTCTTTTCTTTTAACATTGTAAACAATTTAAAGTATTTAATTCTTTCCATACAAACTTTTCTTTAATCATGTGGATGAGTTTTTTATTATTTTCAAGGGTCTCTAATACTTCTTCCTGCTATAGAAATGCAGATTCCATCTATATATTTCAGTGATTCACTGTGAATAAAGTGAGCACCCCATCCAGAGGAGTCATTATTTCCTATTTCCACTATTCTGCCAGGGTATTTAAATGCCATCTTTTGATACAGTGATACACTGATGGTGTTCACAATGGCCCTCTTTTTCTGCTAGAAAATGTAAATTTTTTCAACCTATTCTGGAGGAAAACCTTTGTTCAGGTAGAAAATTCTTTTTCAAGCAGCATAGATGTCTGACTGTGTTAAAACACATTTTTGCATGAATGGACCAATGAGCTGAATATGTCCATTCATCATTAAATAAGTTGAATCTCTGAATCACTGCCTGTGGTCTATTGTCTACCAGTGAATGCTGTATACAAGGTTTTTCCACATTTTTAATTTATATTTAATTGCAGATGTTAAAATAAAATATTTGTGAGATAGAATCCCTTAGAATCCCAGCTGAAACATGCTACTTTCACTTCCGTGCTGACAGGTAATATTTGGAATCCTTTGTTCCATCATGTTGCACCATTTTATGTTTGCTTCATTGAAGCTATATTATGCTAATTTTTTTTCCTCATGTGGTACTAATTCAAAACTCTCATGTGGTACTAATTCAAAACTCTTCCTAATTCCATGGACATTCCACCTAAATGGAATGATCTTTTATCAACCAAAATTCTTACTCCTATTAAAAGTAAGCAAACCTAGCTGAAATCATGTGCTCACAAGAACTCTTCATAGGCTATTGAAGGTTGCTCCAGCTCTCACAATATCGTAGTTAACCAAATCATTACTACTATAAAAAAACTTTTAAACTCAATTATATCTTTACAGAGGTACAGTACAGTAGTATTTTAACAGTATGAAGCAATCGACAGCACCCAATAAAAGATAGAAATATGAACAGGGGTCAGTGCCATAAGTACTCTGCAGTACCTATAAAAAGTGCAGTAGTTTTAAGGAGTCTATTCCTCTGCATTTGAACTTTGAATTTGGCGGGTTTTCTTGGTTTTTGATACCTTTTCTTTCCTACACTTCTGCCACAAATTTCCAGTTCTTTTAGTATGTGGTTGTGATGCAATAGAATATAATATATACTATATAATATATAATATATAATATAATGTAATATATCTATGGAAGTTCTTTTTATTTGTCCACTCTCAATAGTAATGTATGAGCTAACATTGATGTATGTTCTAGGTGATATTAAATCAACTCATTCTTATTACAAAGCCAGATTTTTCTTAAATTTATCAATGTGGTAATGCTGCCAAGCCATACACTAAAGAGTTTGACAGTATAAATCAAGTCCCTTTATCTTCCAATCCATCAGTACATTTCTTTGCTTAAAATTTATTGCCCTGGCAGTTGCAAATATGTCGGAGAAGCCAGCTACTGTAAAGATTTACATCCCTAACATATTTTTTCAGGACAAACAATGCAGAAAGAACTGCTCTCATATAGAGAGAGAAATGCAGCAAACCAGTTACCTTTTTTAGATCAGTTTACTTATCATTCTATTATTTAAAATAGTTTTATATATTACTTTGAATTTTTTGCTTTAACATTAAAATTGAATATCAACTTCAACCAGCCTTTACTTCATTTTTAAAAGGACTATTCCAACCAGAACTGCCCTTATTATGTTCAGACTAAACTCAATAAGATACTAGCCAGGGGATCGAAGGAAGAATGGGAAAACAGAATTGGGGATTGAAGAAAGATGCATTGGAATGGCCTGTGGTTATTGTCTAGGTCTCTTTTTAGTAATTAATGAAAATAAGTGTAGAAGTCCTCAATACTGGATGACCAACAAGACAAGTTTTGTATCTGGAACCTAATGGGGACCTCACTTTTCATATCTTACTTGGAAAAGAAATTATTTCTTGCTTTTGATGGCTAAAGCTCATTGTTGGATGCTTAGCATTGGCTTGTATGAAAATAAAAATGAATCCTCAGTCTCTCTTCAATTACTTGAACTTAATTATTTGTACTGTAGAAGAAAATGCAGGCTTATGGTTGGTGTCTACAGAGGTACTATACAGGCACTGATTTTTCAGACTAATTAGGTATTGCCACACCCATAATTTCAAGGCCGAGGTAATTTAGGACTTAAAGTTTGGCAAGAAAGCTAGTATGCTCCACTGAAGTTTTCAGGACTGCAAAGTAATTCAGTTCAAGAGGTTCAGCATGACCTTTGTATTTTGTGCAAAAAAGCCCAAAGAAGAAACCGAATCTCCACCCCACCATATAGCCAACATATCCATATCCAAACCATCAAGCACTGCTTTCCTTGCATGAGTCTGGAGCTATGAAATTCATTTTCTTTCATCCCAAGTGGGTCTTGTTGTCAAGTTTACTCCATATTTGTAACTCATATGTTGTGTCCATCTGCTTCACATTCATCGATGGATTCCTACCACACCAATTATCTGAGAACAGTCACATCCACCCCACAAAGGACCACAGTCTCGGGGTTGTTTAAGCCAGTGATGGAACTTGCTCTCCAATTTTAAACATGCGCACAAACCCCGCACCCAAAATTCATCTCAGCATGAGGAAACCACTTTTGACAGAACAAGTCTGCTTCCACAGAGAATTCCCACTATCTTGCAAGAAATTATCAACTATAATCTACTTGGTAGGCGGTGTCTAGATGAAATTTTCAGCAAGCAACAGGAGTTGGATTATTTCAGAAGAGAATGAGCCAGAAGCTGACATGACAATAGTATAGGCAGGGCACTGGCCCCACCTGTGGGGCACAGACCCCCAAGATCTGAGCACAGTGTGTAGAGCAAATTGTTGGTAAAAGGCTGATAGCATTGAGTCTATTTTGACAGTGGAAATAGTGATGATTCTAATTTTTTAATTAAAAAAATTAGTCACTATGGCTGTGAAGAAATAATGAAAAGTATTTTTTCTGTATGTTTGGAATGACACTTACTTGTCATATTTTAACCATCTGCCCAAAACTCATTTAACTTTTAGAGGTCTTTCACACTGTATAAAAAAGTGTGTTTCATCCATTTGTGTTCTACTGCAGCTAGCAGTTATCCAGTGATTTCTACTTCTCTTGCAGATTAATTTTGACTAGACCCTTAGTTTGCAACTACAATCTGGAGAAAGAGAAAATCCACTGGGCCACTAAGTCATACAGCTGTGGAGGAACTGCTGGCAAAAATTTGGATATTATTACCCAGATAACATAGCATGGTTATTGGTGGGGGCAGCTATACAACATGCCTTTCATTATTATGAGTTCTACCATTGGGGTGCTGCCTACAGAGATATATTTCAAGCAAATATTTTTAAAAAATCATGAAAGATGGACTCTATGTCCTCCAGCATATAGTAGGAGAATAGTTAGTGTGAAGACAATGCAAATGAAAACAGCTTCTGAATCCAATTCCAGCTCAGAAGCATCTAAGTTTAATAGATATAAATCTTCCCCCTCACTACGGGTTTTAAAAGTCACCTTCATTTTCCTCTCAGAACTTTTCTATAATTAATAAGATTGTTCTTACTTATAATTAATAAGATTGTTCTTTCTTCTCTGGTTTATGTATATTCTGCTTTATATATATTTTCATTCTCTGGCTCTGATTTAAAGTGTTTCCTTAACAGTAGAAAAATACTTATTGTCTTTAGGGGATGTTGATCTCGTTTACCATGGTAATTTAATTTTTCTTTATTGTATTTTACTTCCTCATCATGCTAGAAATTCATTTTTCAAAGCTCTTTGGTGACCATTGCCTTGCCTAGAAAGTTTCATTTCTAATTAAAATTATCCTATTTTTGTCTCTGAATATTTTCACATGCAGTTTTTTGCCCTTTCTAGAATAAAATCTAGTGACATTCTGACTATTTTTTTAAGTATGCAAAAGAATTTTTTAAAAGAAAACTGATTTCATAATAGTTTTTAATACTTCAATAGAGAACTTTGGCTGCTTCTGAGTTAAAACTTAAAGTGCCGCTGGTTTTAACTTGAACATGCTTTGCAGTTAAGCAGACCACATCTTAAGACAGCTTTTTAATCCCTCTGATAATTGCTTTTTACTATAAAGAATCACCATTTAACTGACTTCTGTTCATGTGCATTTCACACTGCAGGAATGGCAACATAACTTTCATATAAAACACACTGAGAACCTCTAAAACATAGAATTTCATAGATGTGCTTCACTACTTCACCAACATATCACAAAGTACACATTAACAATTACACTACAGTCAGTAGCAAACACTTTGAATGGGGTTCTTCTGATCTCTGGCACAGAAGTGAGAGGAATAACATTAATCAAATGTCAGTATTCATCCCAGAAATCTGTTTTGTACTAACCACAATATTGTCTCTGTGAAAATATCCAGGTTATCTTTTACAATTTTGTACCTCAGAGTGTTGAATGTTTAAAAGGAACATTAACAGGAATAAGTCTCTGTATGTATCTGTGTGTACCCTCCTCAAAGGCTTTGATTTATTAACAAAAACTGCAATGCAACTATACATATCAAGGCTCTACCAAAATCATAGAATCTTTGCAATGGTACCTGAGATTTGCCTAGGTTTCTCTGGGGATATTTCATCAAGATTGTAATCAAATGTAAGGTATAACCTGCTTAGAAAACAGAGTAGTTAGTGGATACATGTCTCAAAAGGCTAAAATTGCAGAAGCCTGAAAGAGAGAAGATTATAATAAAAATTGGTGTTTGAGACCCACCCAGTGTAGTCACCTTACAGTTAGGTACAGTTTCATGAGCAAAGGAGGACAATGACAAATACAGCCAGGTGGTCATTTTGTGGCACAGCTGTATTTGAAGCTGTGCTGGGCTGAACTGAGCACCCAGTGCTCAAGGTTGTGCAAAACCATTGGTGAGTCTGGAAAAACTTACCAGCTGTGGGCCTCAGCTCATAGCCATCTTGTACTGGAAGAGACAGAGAGCTTCCAAAAGAGCTGACTCATCCTTAGTTATTCTTATAGCTATTCTACAGCTATGTTAGCTGTATTTTGAAACATATTCTTTTGAAACACGTCATCCTTAATCATTGTTGTTTGACTACACAATTCTGAAAACAACTGTCTCATGAGTGCAGCCACAGTTTGGCATTTGATATCTAGACCCTGTAGGATGCAAAACGTTAAGAGATAGGTCTCCAAACTTGGCAAGAAATACAGGTAATCACTTCTCTTGGGTTGCTGCAGTAGAGAAATCCATCTTGTTTTCCCCAGTACTTATCCATATGGTTCAATGCAAACTGGTGCCAAATATTTCTTGTACCTCAGTTTATGGGTTTTAAAAAAGTTTTCAAACAATTGAATTGCTGAAAATATCAGGTCACTCAGGTACTGCAATGTTCCAGATGTTCTGCTACAAGGACCAAAATTTGAACACACCCATCTTGTCTCCCAAAATTATCATGACAACATATCAAAATTTCATCAGCATAATGTGCAATATATTCATGTATCTTTCACATGCTGTAAAAGATACTCTCTCTCCTGCAATATGGTGCTACATTTACCTAGGATGAGCATGCAAACTAGAAATTCCAAAGTGTTATTTACCTCAAACCTTGATTCCTTTTAGTATTGCCGTTTCACTTTTTCATCCCTACTATAGATCAAATGCAGGAAACAAGATAGCAAGATGGCAAATTGATTTTCAGGCTTCTGAATGCTCTGTGGTTTTCTAGCAGAACATCATCATTTCCAAGCCATTTTGAGGGTTCCCTGTGGCAAGACCATTCCTGAGGAACATTGCACAAATGACAGATTTTTCCAGTTGCATGCAGGTTTTCAGAGTGGGAGGAAGGCCAAGTGGCCTAAGAATGGTCATCTCTGCATGATAGAAGTCTCTGAATAGCAGGTAGTTTAAAAGTACAAGACATTGACTACAAGAGCAATGCAAAACAATAATGTCTGTCTGTATGAGGCAGGTTCTTTTTAGATAAAATACGTATTGCAATAGTAAAAAATAAATTACTACCAGGTCAATAATATAAAAAAGGATAGCACTATAGAGAAATTAATAAAATTACTGTTTGGACAAATTCTGTGATTTAACTCCTCAAGTCTGAGAAGAGATATTTTGATTCATAAGAATTGGCTAATTTTTTTTTCATCATACTTATTGGGTTTGTTCACATGCTCTTTGCAAAAGCAAAAGTAGGAGTTATGGCAACACACAGTTCATACCAAATTCAGAAAACTTAGCCAAGGAGTCTACAGCTCCTCCCCTCATACACAGCCCATAGTATAGGAGCCATATCATCCTGTATCACAGGAGATATTCCCACATCTGAGGCTTCCCACGGTGCGCTTTCTTGTCCTTATATACTTGACACAGAGCAATAGCTTTCTTAATTCTTGCTAGGGTCCCAGTGAGGGTTCTATTCACAGACTGTTGGACTGAACAGTCTAGGAGAGACCTGCAGCTGGATATCTTACAGTTGGTGGTTAGGGCAGTTTCCTGGAATACTCAAAGCAGGTGAGGGAGCCCAAAAGTGGGTGTTCTCCATGTGAAAGGGCTTGGTGGCTGGTTTTGCAGCTAGGTTTACAGTTAGATATACAGTCCTGAGAGTAAAACGGTCACTCTGAAATTCACTTAACATGTAATTCTGTTGAATCTAATACATAATTATTCTGGGAAAAGATTGGTTTGGTGCTTACATCAAAATTATGCTTGTATGCATGTTTGTTTCATTTTTCTGATTTTACTGATGAAACTATCAGCTGGAAAGTCAGACTGAAGACCATGTGATTTTTTTTTTTTTTTAATTCTGAGTCCATGCATCTTAGCACCATTCTGTTTAGGTCATTTTCTTACAAAGTTATAAATTATATGAAATTATAACTTTATATGTGGAAATATTCTATAAAATGTGAGATTTGAGTGTCAAGCTTGTTTGTTGTTTAGACTGCAGCACACCATCTCATGCTTTCAGTAGTACAGTTCTCAAAGTTTACCTCGATTGGGTTGCATGTGCTAGAGATAATTGCAGGAGAAGATGTTCTTGATCTGTTGAATTAATTATTTTTGCAGATTATCTTTTCAAAATATGCAAAAGATGCCATAATAAGCCAACTATAAGAAAAAGGAATAAAGGAATGTGACGAGTTTTTATTAAAAAACAAAACCAAAATATTTAAAAATATGTTTTCTCTTAGAATTCAAATTTGAAAGGTAACAAATTAGTAGTTTCATATTTAGATTCTGATTAAAAGAGAGAATTGAGCACTACATTGTTATATTTCAGAAAGCATGGAACAACAAAAGTGCTGGCACATTTTTCCCTATTCTGTGCCTTCTCACTTCCTCAACCTTTCTGATGTCTTTCCAGTTTGGAGCTCCTGCTTAGATAAAACAGATGACTTTCTGGGCCTGCTTCTGCTAACAGCAGGCAGGAGCAACGGTGACTGATTGGTTGAAACATGAGGATTAATGGGTATTTATATTTCATTAAATTTTATGCTCACTGGAGAATAATGTATCACTCGCAGATATTGAAACATATGTCAACCCTATCCACTTACATATAATTCAATTTGACTTAAATGCATTGATCAAATTTTATTAAAGTCCAATATATCTTCCAAAAAGGCCTGCTAACACAATATTGCTGCTTCACATTCATCAGATAAAAGGAGGCAATTGTGTTGTAATTCCATTTATACCATTTTTCGGGAAAAGGGAGATTATTGTGAAGTGAATACTCATTACAAGGTGACTGGTGTTGGCTGAAGGACTTGAGACTGAGATTATTAAGTGAATTCTCAAGTGGTGCCCTTTAGTTAAAACTACCCCAGGGTGGGTCATGCCTGTTTTCATCCCCGGTGGAAAAGAGAGATCAGCATTGTTAACGATATTATCCAGGAAAGTTTGCCATGTGAGATTTTGAAAAACACTAACAATTTGTTTTGTTTTGTTTTTTTTTTTCCCTTTGAAGCTCAGTTTATGAAACATGAATCATAACTGATTGAAATACAACTTTTCAGCTTTTATTCCCCTTTTTCCTTCTCTACATCCCTCCTTTTCATTTAACTTTTGCTATCTCATACTGTGGTGATTAAGAAAAATATAAAAAATGTTTATTTCTTCACTTCTTCTCACAAAAAAAGGAAAGTGTTTTATATAGCCCCCGTCTCAAAACAACCACAGAAATAATGGGATGCATCTCAAGTGTCTGAGTTTAGATTCTTTCTTGCAGTTTGTACTGTGCAGAATAGAAGAGGCTTTGCAAACTATGAGGGTTTGCAAAGAGCATGTGAACAAACCCAATCAGTGTGATGAAAAATATATTAGCCATCTTTATGAAAGGAAGTCAAGATTTCAGCAGGGTCATTTACTCCTCACTCTCAAACTGTCAGGGTTTGGGACAATGGGGTTAATGCAATGTGTTTTAGCAAACTCGTAATTTGTTTCTGGTTCTTGTTTATTATGGGCTAAATCACCTGTCTTTCAATATAAAAGAGAGCATCTCAACACAGGTTTTCAAAGAAAAGGTTCACTTCTAGACTGGAAAACAAAGGAGTAGCCAGGAAGGATGTGAAAGAGTTAAAATAAAGGAGTCTGAAATTCTAGGTACTCTCAGGAGACATAAAAAACTGTATTTATGTCATATGGGATTTGAGCACATCACCTGGATTAGTGTCCTATCTCACAGGGTTGAAACAATTTTAAAGTCACTGTGACCCTCACTTCAATAAAAGCATAATTTTTCTAATGTGAGGTACCCTGGAAAGCTTCCCCCAATAAGAAAAGCCTTATTTTAAACAAAAGTTTCTCCTTTTAGCCATACTTTTTTCTTCCAGAGGTGCTATTTTGTTCTACACTGACTAACAGACTTACAAACACAGTAAAAATTCCTGTGCAGGTTTATAATAGTGTTTGTCCAAAATAATAAACAATTTCAAAATCAGTGCTTTCACTCAGCTTATATTATGTGATCCAAATTTGTTGCTATAAATAAAGAAGTGATATGTCAAATGAAGTCAATCTTTCAGGAATACTTCCCCGATAAATGTTTTTCTGATCAGCTGTCAAAAAGTTACTGTCCTGATTTTTCTTCATTCTTGGGGAAAAAAATACATTTGTACAAACACAGGACTTCATATTAATATACAGAGATGAATTAAATATATTCTTGAACAGAAATTTTAAGTAATATAAAATGCTGACAATATCTTCCTTTTATCAAAACCCTTGCAAACCCATTAAAAATGCCTTATGTGCTTTATACAAATCACCAAGATGCTTGGTCTTACTCTCCTAAATACGTGATTTAGCTTCTTCCTAAACAAACTGGAAGTCCTTTGTTGACTTGTGAAGAAAAGTGATTGCTTCTTTTTTTCACTCTATGTGCTGGTCAGGCCCACCCCAATCTGAAAACATTACAGTAGTTTGTATACCTGAAAATAATTTTCTCCCTTTTAGATGGTGAATGAGATAATTTCTTGACAATTAGACAGTTCCTTCATCTGTATACCTTCAGGTTATCATGCACTCTAAGCACCAGGACTTTAACAGGCACATTGGCTATGTTTCAGAGATTAACTCTTTTTGCCCTGCCTAAATTACTATAATTCCTTTCAAAAACATTTCCTAGGACTGACATAGTCAGTGGGTTTCTGCTGGTTATATAAGTTCATGGATTTGTTCATTTGTTCATTATCTTTAGAATGCCAATTTTTTAATAGACACTTCAGGAATGGTATGAATTAAAAAAAAAAATAGAATGAAAGGAAAGGACAAATAAAATACTTCCATTGTTTCATTTCAAGAGATTCTGTTCTGAAAGTAGTTACCAAGAACAATTGATGCACAGGAAGTTCTACCTGAATATGAGAAAGAACTTTGTGGGTGACCACAAAGTCTGTGTTGCCCAGAAAGGCTGTGGAATCTCTTTCATTGGAGTTATTAAAGAGCCACCTGGATGCAATTCTGTGTAATGTGCTTTAGGATGACCCTGCCTGAGCAGAGAAGTTGGACCAGATGGCCCACTGTAGTCCCTTCCTGCATTACCATTTTGGTGAGTCTGTCATTCTGTGATATTTCTGTCACTTAGTCTTCTCTGCTTCACAGGAAAACCACTCTGACAGAGCTGCTCCTCTGAAAGTGTCAGTATCACATCTTATTGTGACACACTTAGAAGATGTGCAGGAAATATATATCAATGTGAGATAGTCTTGCCTCTATTGCTGCCAACTTTGTGCTAAAATATTTAAATAAAAAACAGTTCCAGATACCTATCACATAGACATTCCTTTAAACAAGGATGGTCACCTCTTCTGAGATTTCTTTGTACCATGGGGTCTGTGCTGTTATTGCATTCAGTACGAGATACCCTTTTGTCAGAAAAAAAATTGCTTTTGCCTCTTTCATTTTCTTGCTGCATCTTCATGACTTTTTTCCACTGCCAATCACCAGAGCAAACCAAGCAAGTCAGTAAGTCTGCCACAACTTCTGGAGAAAGGAATTCTGTCTTCCAGTTCCTACATTCCTCTCCGTTTGGTTTCTGGTCAGTACACATACACATAACTACTGTTTGCAAGAACAGGATGCACAGTTATGCATGCTCACAGTCATAATACATAAAGTTCAAACTCACTCATGGTGACATTTCTGTTAGACATACTTTTCAGTGAATCAGTGAATCACTTTTTCAGTGAATCAGGAAACAAAAACAGTAGCATGTGGCTCACCTACAACACTGTCACGTGACATGCAAAAATAACATTCAACCAGTCTTAGACACTCATCTCTTCCAGAGAACAAATATGGGATGTTACATAGGCATAAAGAATTACCTGTGTTCATCCCATAACTTAGAAGTCTTGTTGCTGCTTTTGAACTGCATATAAACATTCAAGGAAGCTGATCTTCTCATTCATACTTCCCAAAGAATAGGGGGAAGGAAAATGTTTTAAAAATATATTTCTTGACAGTTATTAATTAAAATCTAATCACATTACAATAAGATGACATTTTAATTGAGCTTCACCTTTCTATTAACTGTCAAAAGATATTTCTCTTAAATTTACATATTGTCAATTTTTTGTTCTTAATTCACTTACTGTCATAAGACCCATGAAGAAAATCACTCTACTAGCTCACCAAAACTACTGTAAACTTCTATTTCACTGTAATGCTTTCTTTGGTGTCTAGCACAAAGTAAAACAACCACTGTCATGATTTAGGGGATTTTTCCCCACATTTTTAGGGACTTTGAATGAAAACCTAAGGAACCATTGTTGGAGATTTGACAAAGGGAGAAGATGGTCATCAACTTGTAAAACAGACTAGAGACCTAAGAGAGGCAAGAGGCAGGTGGTGCTCTTTGAAAATACAGGCTGGTGGGCAGACTGTAATCAGTCAAGAACGGAGGTAGAAAGATTTTCATACATCTCTAGGTATCCAGTTTTTATCAGAAATAATTATAAACAATTTCACATTATCCTTATGATACTTTATTTTGTTTATCCTCAGTTTCCTATGGGAAAATAGAAAAAACCAAATCAGCCCAGCTCTTCACAGACATCTGTTTTTCTCTTGCTTCTGTCCTGATGCTGGAAACTTCTGCTTTTCTGTTGCTGACCTACTTGTTCGGAAAAAAAAAAAACCAAAAAAACCAAAAAAAAAAACCAAAAAAAAAAAAAAAACCAAAAAAAAAAAAACCAAAACAAACCAAAAAACCCCACCACTTTCATGGGTTTTTACTTTTTGTTTTTATTTGTTTCTTTTCCCCTCTAATTTTTTTTTTTTTTTTTTAGTAAAGCTGTGGCATAATTTTTGGGGTCATGCTGACTTATAGTAGGGGGAAGATAAGAGAATACAATTATTCACACTTGCCCCTTCCCATTGTGAAACACCAGAAGACCACAAGCAGGCCATGAGTGTTTGAAGTGGTTTTGTAGCAGCATAATTCCAACCAAATATTCTGTCAGTTACCAACAAAAATCTCAGAACCCTCCCCGGTGTTACCAAATCACTTGGTGCAGTCATAGAGTTCTCTCAACTCTTCATGGATGAAGAAGTTTACCTCTGTTGATACACACAGAGATTGCTTACTCAGTGCAGAAACTATCATGTGGTTGTGAGCTGGAGACTGGATGGCTCCCCTCCCCCACTTACTCCTCTTTCACCAACCCATAAAATTACAGGTGGAAGCTGCTCTTTTATTGACAGGATGGGTCTGTTTCTGAGGTAGTGTTCTCAAGAGCTGATCTGTAAGGAAGAATTACAGCAGCCCAAGAAGAGCTGGCAGACCACAGCAAAGGATGGAAAACAGAGCTGACTTCTAGGCTGGTGCCAGACACACCTCATCTCCTTTCCATTCCCAGGTTTTTACCTTTGCTGATAGACTATGCAAATGTTCCACAATATTGCTTCTCAAGCTGTTACAGGTACAAACTATCCAGATATTTAGATACTATGGTATCTAATAGGATGCTATCAATCTTTTATAGTAAGGGAATACATAAATTATAAACAAATATATCCTTTGGTCTAGTGGAACAGCATAATGATCAAAGACACACAATAGAAATGTATTTGCTTCTACAGTAAGCTTTATTCCCTCAGCGCTCAGTCCATAGTGATGGACAGGCAGTGAGCTGTCAGTTTTTGTTCTGTCTGTCACACTACACTTACCTCCTGTTGTTTTAAGTAATCAATATGGGGGCTGAAATCACCTACCACTACCTCTGCTACCTACTATTTTGTCCACTCATAAATTATGAATCCCTGCACAACGTCAAGTCTACAATTTCGATTGCATTTGCTAATCATTGATCAATAATTCAAAAGCCTCTTCTTCAAGGGTCCCTAGTTTCCTGGAACATATGGCAAAAGGCTGACAGTGCTCACAAAACTATTCCCTTCTCATAAAAAAGGAGCCAGGGGAAACAAGTTGTTAGAAGTTTTTTCTTTCTTTCTTTCTTTCTTTCTTTCTTTCTTTCTTTCTTTCTTTCTTTCTTTCTTTCTTTCTTTCTTTCTTTCTTTTCTTTCTTTCTTTCTTTCTTTCTTTCTTCTTTCTTTCTTTCTTTCTTTCTTTCTTTCTTTCTTTCTTTCTTTCTTTCTTTCTTTCTTTCTTTCTTTCTTTCTTTCTTTCTTTCTTCTTTCTTTCTTTCTTTCTTTCTTTCTTTCTTTCTTTCTTTCTTTCTTTCTTTCTTTCTTTTCTTTCTTTCTTTCTTTCTTCTTTCTTTCCTTCCTTCCTTCCTTCCTTCCTTCCTTCCTTCCTTCCTTCTTCCTTCCTTCCTTCCTTCCTTCCTTCCTTCCTTCCTTCCTTCCTTCCTTCCTTCCTTCCTTCCTTCCTTCCTTCCTTCCTTCCTTCCTTCCTTCCTTCCTTCCTTCCTTCCTTCCTTCCTTCCTTCCTTCCTTCCTTCCTTCCTTCCTTCCTTCCTTCCTTCCTTCCTTCCTTCCTTCCTTCCTTCCTTCCTTCCTTCCTTCCTTCCTTCCTTCCTTCCTTCCTTCCTTCCTTCCTTCCTTCCTTCCTTCCTTCCTTCCTTCCTTCCTTCCTTCCTTCCTTCCTTCCTTCCTTCCTTCCTTCCTTCCTTCCTTCCTTCCTTCCTTCCTTCCTTCCTTCCTTCCTTCCTTCCTTCCTTCCTTCCTTCCTTCCTTCCTTCCTTCCTTCTTCCTTCCTTCCTTCCTTCCTTTTTCTTTTTCTTTTTCTTTTTCTTTTTCTTTTTCTTTTTCTTTTTCTTTTTCTTTTTCTTTTTCTTTTTCTTTTTCTTTTTCTTTTTCTTTTTCTTTTTCTTTTTCTTTTTCTTTTTCTTTTTCTTTTTCTTTTTCTTTTTCTTTTTCTTTTTCTTTTTCTTTTTCTTTTTCTTTTTTCCCTTTCCTTTTCCTTTTTTTTTAGGGGATAGACCTTTTTGTTCTTATTACCTCATCTTTCTACAGTTAGTAACTACACAAGTACTTGAATGCAGTATCTTACACAAGTATTTTCAGCTTCACGCCTTGAGAAGATGTACAACTTATCAGACAAACTGGCTAGTTTGGTTTTACAATGATAATGATTGCTATGCTTACTTTTACTGTGACTGAACTATATTTCCTTTCTCCAGAAGGGAAATATTACATGCTTATGTTATAGTATTTACTTGCTATAAAAGATCACAAAAATAAGATAAAAATAATCTTTATTGTGTGTTCCTATAAATGCATAACCATGAATACAGTGAGTAAAAGAATTTTCACAAGTGAATCTGACATCCTTATCCATTACAAGAGTCACAGAATGCCTGCTCCTGTATTTCTTTCTCTGAGGTTGTTTTATTAGCTATTTTACTGCTAGAGTAGGACCATGAATAATAAATATCATCATACAGAACAATTCTGATTACTTCTCCATGGAAACCTTTTAAATGGCTAGATCCTGAAAACACATACAAAAGTTCACTTCATGAATTATCTCTGTGGTTTAAAGAAGAGAAGCTCAGGCATGCTAGTGTATTTGATTATGTTCATGACTACTGTATAAAAAGCCTCAAACTTTCTCAGTCCTTGGTCCTATGAGCTTAATTTGAGAAGAGATATAAAAAGTCTTATTTAGAATGTGTTGTATAAAAGCCTCTTTTAATAAAATAAACTTCTTTTTTATCATAATTAATTGGTTAAGGATTTAAATTAAAATAAATAAATGAAACCAGTATGGCATGTAATATTATTTTTTTCACTTTTATTGCATCCTCTAAAATGATGTACTTATCTATACCTCTATTTCTTATAGCTGCATGTAAAAATTAAATAAGTTTTTAAAAAAGCAACCCAGGACTTGGGCATTTAAATACTTGTTTAAAAGCCTCTTAATAAAGTCACTTATATAGTCAGTTTGTTTTTCTAGGAGACAAGACACTATATGTTTATCTTGAGATTAACTGATATAGCAGCCATAAGTATAGTTAATATCAGACAGACCACCAGTCTTATTCTGATTATGTCGGATGCCTGTTGGACATTTAAAGGTGGTACTTTGCAAGGGACATGAATTACCAAAAAACTGCACTTTTGTTGCCCAGTAAAAGATTGTATTAAAACAGAATTAACAGTAATCCCTCCTGTTAAAAGAAAACAAAAACCCTACTTTCTTTAAAGTTTAATCCTAATTTTAAAAGTTGTAACCGGCTTTTGAATATGATATCCCTGATATCCTGGTTTTTGGGGTGTTTTCCTTTTTTTTTCAAATTTGATTAAAATGTCCAAATTATAGTTCTTCACTGATTTGTCATGTACAAACAGGAGCAGAATAAGAATCATTTATATGATGTAATATATCAATTTAACTATTATGTATCATTCTCAGGATAACCAGAATTCATGTTGTGTTGTCTTACTTGATTCATATCACTGAGTGAAGAAGTTAAAATCAAGGTGGCTTCTAGATGACAATATGGGGTTTTTTTCTGTGTTTGGTGTCTTTTTGCCTGTATGGGTAATAATAAGAAATAATTTCTACCCTACATTATATGTACATGCAGTTCTATCATGTGTGGGCACATGAATTTAGCAGTTGGAAGAACAAAGTGGAAGAGAACAAGAAGAATGGTAATGAGGTGATGCAGGTGCATAGAGTAAGACTTTTCCTACATAAATAACATTGAAAGTTTCTTGAGTAGTTGAAATTATTGTAGTGGAAATGAAGGTTTAAGACACATCATGACAATCACTCCAGATTTTTATGTACTTTTCTACATCAGATTTTTTTCCTAATCATAATTCAATTTTACATGGTTTTCTTGTTAGAATTTTGGTCAAAAAACCCAAACACCTTTCCAAAGAGAGCTCACATGATGACATGCTTTGTGTAGAGTCAATAGATGGAACTACAATTCTATATTTCTATGATATCTCTTTTCTTAGCAACATTAAGACTTCCAGAAAGTCAAAATTTACTATAGATAATGGAGATTTTGAACGAATACTGTTTTTGAGAATTATTCTCAAAACCAACAGAGATCTAGTAACATAAGGAGTCTTATTTTTATCATCTTAAGATTTGGATATTTTAGAAGAAATAAAATAATAGCATTTGTTTTAATAGTGAAACTAAATTGTGTTGAAATCAAAATATTCCATAGAACCCCAAATAAAACGTGTAAACAACATTTTGGCAATTCCAAGGACAAATTCCAAGTAGACTAACATTATTTTCTGCAAACTGATAATTAATGACACTGAAGTTATGAATCGAACCTCACATATATAAAATTTGAACTCTCTCATAAATAGTTTTACTTTCAAGTGTAAACTTTAATCTTTGCCTTATTTTACTTCCTACTTCCTCTTTTTAGCAGTCATTCCTTTGCCAACTTGGATCAATCATGCTGAAACTAGTTTTGTGCAATACACTTTTTGTATTTCTGGCAGCAACTTCCATCCTTTTCTAACATATTTCAGAGTCTGTGGTAATGGTGGTGGAAGGAGTCTGCCACAGAGCACAGCTGGACAGCTGGCCAGCATGTTAAAAATATCCAGCTGCTTGACAAAAATAAGTATCAAAATCTGTTCTTGTTCTGTCTCATTTGTTCCTTAACATGAGGAAAAAGTTTTTTACGCTGAGGGTGACTGAGCACAAGCGCACATTGCTCACAGAGATCGTGGGGTCATAGAGGTGGTGGAGTCTCCATCCTTAGAGATACTCAAAATCTTCCTGGGCAACTGGCTGTAGGTGGGCCTGCTTGTCCAGAGATCCCTTCCTACCCCAGCCATTCCATGATTCCAAACCTGTGCTCTTTCTCTCTCCTCAAAGATAGCAAAATTATATTATTAGCACTGTCCATTACAGCTGTTTCAGAACCAAATCTCTGACACTTTTTTGATAACAGCAAATATTTTTATGGAATCCAAATTTGTTTGGGTCCATGATCATAAATTCCAAAAGCTGCAACTGAATTTGTGACAGTAAGGGCATCATTTAGTAAAGTTACATGTTTTTAAATTATGAAATGTCATTTCCCAGCACAATTACAAGACATGTTGCAGGTGAATAACATTTCTGATACAACTGATGTCAGAGTTCTTACTGATCATAACAAGTGGGATAACTTCCTGAGGTGAAATGAGCAGGAGCTCACCTGGCAATCATTCTGATTTTTTAAGGCTCTTCCTTTTCTCTCATAGAGGAAAATGTTGTAACAGCCATCACATGAAAGTACAGACAGGAGAAGTAAGCATGAAATGCAAGAAGAAATTACATTACAGAAAAGAAGAGCCTCATGTACTAATTTAAGCCAGTGTTCAATTGATGGGAGCTAATGAACTACAAAAGCTCTGACATCTTTTGCAGCCGACAACTCAGTGTAAACTAATCAACATTAAGTCAATATAATCTAACCCTTCGTTGTTCATTGATCTTTTTTACAGGCTACACACTGCCTGGCCATGTGAATGGTTCAGAAATATATGTCAGGAAGAGGACAAAGTTGTTACCACAAAGGAGGACCAAATGAAAATTGGCCAGAGTGAAAGGAAAATGAAAATTATCTCCTGCCTATCTTCATTCTGCTCACATAAAATGTCTATATTTTTCATGAATGCCTGGTAAGAAGAACCTGAGCAGTTCATCCATCCCTGACTTTTATGCATTCCAGATGAACCTATGCAATGAAATCACTAAAAACTTGGTATGACCAACGGCTGTTTTCTCTTAGAAGGAGACTCACCAAGATTCACCAAGACTATAGGCTCACTCTTTTCTCATAAAATTTCAAAAGGGTTTATGAAAATTTGGTTTTAATCTGTGAATCTCTCGACTGTTCTGAAGCATCATTGGAGAGCCTTTCCCACAGAAGCATGGCCTTTTCTTGTATATGTGGATATGCATGGAGGGATGTCACCAGACAGATAAAGATATTGCATTTCTTTTGAAACCATTAATGTTTTTGCAAAAGAGAATAAAAGCCATGTTTTCTCCTAAGTGTGTATTAGATGGAAAACTGAGGAGTTTTCATTATGGACATGGGAATTAGATATTTGACCTGGTAGTATGCATTTCTTTTACTAATGGAGAAATTCTTTGGGCAATTAAATGATACCATGTCACTCAGAGCCTAGATCAAATGTCTCTTTATACCTTTAGAAAGAAAATTAAAATATTTGAAATATAAAACAGCATATAGAACCATTAGTAAAGATAATATTTACTAAAATGCATGTTTGAAGTGATTACTTTTCTACCTATATTTGGGGAAAAAAATGAAAATTTGAAAGTAATCATATACTTGAAAAGATTTTCTATAGTTTTCTGAGCTACTATGCCTTTCTCCTATATATTTGTTTTTTCTGTTTGAAAATTTCAAAGAAACCTAAAGGTGCTAGACACCTGACCTAAGAGGAATTTGATAAAATATATCCTTATGACAATTCCCAGCTATCAGCAAGGAGATTCTTGAAATCAAAACTTTCCAAGATATATGCTGGTCACTTTGGTCACACATTGCCTCAATGCAGATAATAGGACAGTTTGTAAGAATATGCCAAGAAAGTCTTCACCTGCAGAGAAAAAATATCTCATAGTTTTGTGCTAGAAAACAAATTAAAATAATTTTTATTTCTCTTTGAAGAGGTTTTTTACTAGCCTTATTACATAAACAATAGAGTTCTGTGTATTCCAGCTTTTGAGTGTCTTTTTTTACTGGGCTATTCACAATGATTTTAAAGTCTCTTTAGGATCAAAATATTTTAGAATTTAGGTTTAAAACTTAATTTTTATTGCAGAATCTGAAATAGTATCTCTGCTTCCTATGACAAAATTGGGAGGGGATCGCTGAGGAGGAGTGGAATCACATTAAGGACATCTCCCAAATGTCTACATTAGAGAATGTTATTGAGTCATGAAACTACTTGAGCACAAGGAGAAAAAGACATGGTGTAACTTCAATCCCAGCTTTTTAGTTTATTCAAATGAAGGACCCTCAAAAGGTTTAGTTAGGAATTAAGTTAATTGGGTTTGGTGTAAGGTTGCTCTACTTCCTGCTGGAAAGTTTCCCATATTTCCTCAGTATAAGTAGCGGCTGGACTCCCATGTCACCCTGTTAGCCCAGACTTTAATTAGTTCTGGCATTCGCCTCATAATGATAAATGCTGAGATGATGAATGAAAATGCAAATGAGTGTGAAGTGGCTCAGCCATCAGTGCTGAATATCATTAATACCTTCCTACTGTTAAATCGATCAATGTCATCCCAGGATCCCTCTGTTCAGCGGGTGCAGATGGCTGTCCGCCAGAATGCCTTCCATTATATTGGCAGTGAAAACTTTGTGGGTTTTTCCTCCCCATATGCTTTTATTCATCTTTTGCTGAATATTTGTTTGGCAACTAGAACTCTAATATATTTCCAGCTGAGATGATAACTATTTAGGGTCAATAAGCGAGTAGCTAATTTAGAGCAAAATAAATATGAATATGGATCTCTTCTCACATCAGGAGAGAAATATCAAGCACATAAATTGGAGAGCAGTAGAATTTTTCAGGGTGCGAAATTTCATGTTGTAGCAAAAAAAGATAACATAAAAAGATGAAAAGGTGTTTAGTCATGTCTCAGGTGGGTTGCATCTTTGTATTTTACAAGAGTCCGGGTTTGTCAGCATGTCCACAGAACTAAATTTCGTAAAAATCAAAGGCCTGGATGATCAACATGAAGTTTTAATATCTAAAACATTTTTTGTGAATATGAAGAATAAATCTTAAAAGCATTGGGAATAATTGTTTTATCTGTTGGACTCTATTGTTGTGCAGTGTTTGGGGGTCATCCATAGGAATGTACATTAGCCTTGTGGGGTCTTTCTTCATAAGGAAACTTTTCAATCAAAGTAGATACAGATCTTTTTCAAGGAAGTGTTTTTGGACATCTAAACTTAGGACCTAACTCTGATGGCTCCTTCAGGGATTCTACTTTGCTTACACTGGGGGAGTATGGGTATTAGCCTTTGTGAATAACCTCTTCTCCATATAATTCACAAGTTTATAAAAATCTCAGAGAGTAATGAGTCAGGAGTGCTTTATTATGTTAGATCAGGAGGGAATGTATTTCTTCCATAAAGAGTCCAAAGAATCACCTTCTATCAAGGCATCAAGAGGTTACTGAGATTCTAAATGCACCACTGTGTATCAGCCTGGAGTCTATTCTCTTCTAGCTCATGTTTAGCTGTACATGATAACAGCCAAAACATATCACTTTCACACTGTGATCAGTGTAATCAAGTCTCCAATAGTCTATGAATCTGTTCATCTGTGGCTTTGCAAAGACTCAGGAAAAACTTTGTGTACACCCTGTACACTATAATTCCTACCTGAAATGTGTACTGGTCCTTCCATTCTCTTTTCTTCTCATAAATAACACAGTATATTTTTCATTTCCCTTCATAAACCCTCTCATTTCATCCTCTAAGTAGGCTGGAAACTCTCCCATGGATTGAGAAGTTACTGGAACTGGTCCAAACATACATCACTCATTATCAGATTCAATTATTTATATAAATTAAACTGTCTCTTTTTTTTCCCCTAAATGTCTATATTCCAGATATTGATTTCTGTAAATCACCCTTACATTTATCCACTGAATTTGTTTTGTAATGGGATTATTCTCTGATCTCAGGTTAATTTTTTTTTTCTATTGGCATAATGATAATTGAAAATAAAATCAGACAACATATTTTGTTCCTTTGGAGTCCAGTAGAGCTTTGGTATCTAGAGTAGCAGTGACCAGTTTCAACAACATTGGGATCCCAAGGAAATAATTTAGATATTTTAATTATGAGATTATATTACTTTATAGGATGGCTAGGGAAATATGAAGCAAATTTTAATAACAAAACAATAATTTAAACAGAATAGATCACACTTCTGTGTTATTTTTCCTAAGTTTTAAGGTTTAAAAAATTATAATAATACCACATGAAGGAAGCTGCTACACTGACCTATGAAACAAATATGGAATTTAATGTTCCTTTTGCTTATGGTCAACATTATCACAAAGCCTGAGATTGAAAGTTAAAAATACTGCTTACTTTGATTTGAAGAAGAATAAAACTATTCTATGGAGGAAAAAAAGTGCTAATGACTTGTATCCATACAATAGATGGCCACAAGCAGAAAACAGGAATTAGGCCAATCAAAAGCTAGAGAGCTAACTATGCTTCTTTTATTCGTGCAAAAATACATTTTTATATCATTCAATTTTTGCTTATCCTGTTAACAAAATAACTTTGTAATAGTGATTCCCTTCTCTTTTTAAAATTATTTTCATTCTTGTTACATACTAGCTGTTTATAATACCAGATGTTTATTTAGTACTTTAAAGAACAGTGGGCAAAATAAAAGGAACAAGTGAAGGAGTGTGTGTAAAACAGAATCAATTTGAAGTGACATTAAATGAGGTCTGAAAGCCAGAGATTAAAGTGGGAAGCCTGTGACAGAGATTTCGTCAGAAGGCTGTCAGGAAATGCTGTGTCAGTAATGTGACTTCATAAGGGTTTCAGATTCCAAGGCCCTCCAGGCTTCTGGTTTTAGCAATACAAAAACACTTACCAAACATCCCTTAAAGCAGCCTTGATATGGTTTGAGATGAAGGTGGGCCAAACACAGCACAACTGTGTCTGTTCTGCATACTTTACTCCCTTTTATCCCACTGATCTCTTCATAAGCTCTGATGGCCATGTCACATCTCATGTAATGAGAATTTACGATTATTCAGAGCTTGCTGTTTTAAACAGACTTCCTTTCTCAATTTCTCGGATTCTCCATTTCAACTGACACTCATCTTGAAATGCATCTTTCAGACTCAGATATTTTCAATTATCCATACCTGTGCTATTGCATAACTGCTAATGGATTTCCATTATCATATTATGCTTTTTAATGCATATGTCTTCATTATCTATCATTATATGTGGTAAGTAATTTTTACAGAGCATTTTCCCACCCAGCCAAATCAGGTGGCAATTTTGCCATTAGTTTCACAGGAAACAAAATTAGTTTCTACAATTTTGTTTTTAATTACCATCCAAACTGCAAGACCACTATGCTGATTGGCCTGCCTTTTTTACTCACTGGAGGCATGTGCAAAGGCAGATATTATGCAGAATGCATAAAACCAGAATTTTATGTCCCTGAGAAAATACGTGTCTATTATACATCAAGCTGACAGCATTATCCTACTTTTCATTATTAAAGGCTGTTTTCAGTTACTTGTGGCTGTAAGAATTCTGAACCATTGGGTTCATGTCTACAGCTGCACACGTGCCTGTGTGGTTTTGCCTGCATGCACACGGCTAAAGCTTCACATATAACTTCAGGTAAATAATATTTTCTATTTATAGGTGAAAAGAGCAATCAGGGTGACCAGCAATAGAGACAGACACTGATCAAACAGAAAGAAGGGGATGTAGGGAAGTTAGGTACTAAAAACAGGATTAGGACTGCAATGAAGGATACTGAAGTAAAGGATAAGTCTTGCTAAAGTCTGACAAAGCTGGAGACAGAAGACCTCTGCCTGGTTAGGTCAGGGAAGCAGGAAGATTCCCATCAGACGCTGGGAAAGAATCAGGGCTCCCAGGGCCTCAGGTACATCTTGAAGGTCAAAAATAGTTCTGTGAAAGCCCTTGGCAAACTGTAGGCCTCATCTAGCTCTGAGAATGTCTCTATGCAAAGGAAGAAAAACCTCACTACTGCTGATTGTAGTCAGACATGATAAAGGCTTGTTCAGTGGTCTAAAAGGTTTAAGTTCAGCTAATGACAGACATAAGATCTAAGTCTTAATTCATTACAAAGATCTAGGAATTATGAGTGAAATATGTGAACCCAAAAAAGCCAGGCAAAAGCTTTTTTTCTCCATGCATGAGCAACCTTACCTAACCCCCACTTTGTGTGATGCAGACCAATTACTGGATCAGAGAAGATTACAGGAAGTTTTGCAGTTAAAGCAGCCTTAGAGAACTGGATTAAACCTTGCCTCTTGTCATACTGGTTGTTAATGAGGCTGGTCTAGTAATTTCAACTAAACTTTTTGCAGGTGGTTACTCATTATGTACGCTTCATTTTATGGATCACTGATTTGCAAATTTGCTGGATGCTCACATTTACATTGGTAAGAGCTGTGCTCTGTTAGTAGGCAGCCAGAGAACAGTCAGCCCATACAGAGAAACCAGGCCATATGCATGCAAACGGATAAGCAAAAATCAGAGCATGAGTGTAGCCCAGGTGGACTGCTAAGCTGCTGAAACTGCCATCAACATCAAAAACCTTTCTCACAGCTCCCTGCTGTTGCCTTTTGCTGACCAGTCGGAACATCTACTCAGAAGTTCCACTAACTGGGAGAGAGCTACAAACCTCAGTCTGCAGAGTCCAGAGCAAAGCTCCAATTCATGGCCCTACATCAATGTTTGGGTGGTGTTACAACATGTCTCTGAGAAAAGTCAGCCTACACCTATAAAATTAATGTTTCTACATATCAGCTTTTTCCATAAAAGAAAAAAAATCAAAAACCACTCAACAAACAAAATTAAAACAAAACAAAGCATACAACCACAACAGAAATAACTGCACTATTCTGCATTGCTTTTTTTCTTTTGATACTGTTTGCTGTGTACTTTTGTTCTACAATGATGACCAGGATACATAATCACAAAATTACTATTTCTCTCATGAGGACAAAGTTTGGATAGCACCCAGTAAACTCAATGAAGGCTCATGAGCCTTCAACAAGGGTGGAAAAAAAACACTCTGGATTTGATGCTTTTGGTGCCATCCATCCATCCATCCATCCATCCATCCATCCATCCATCCATCCATCCAGTTGAATCACAGAAAAACACAATGTGGTCATGTAATTAAAGAATACAATCACATCCCGCAAAAGAGACAACCACATCTCCATATTTTTAATATCTGAAAGCCTGACAACAAACTTAAATGTTCTTCTAATTAGGGCTTTCTCTACATTATGAAGGCTGTAAGGAAGAGACAGCAAGCAACATTCTGTTTACAAGCACTATTGATAATATGAAAGAAGATTAAACATTCATATAACAAAAACTACTCTACAGGGATCAATTTGTTAATGACAGACTTACAGACTTAGACTAGTATAAATCCAGCATGGCTGCACTGTGATCAAAATACTGTTAATTTACATAGGTGTCATTTGTAGTTTGGTTTTATCCTTAATCTTGTGTTTCTCTTTAGTCATTGCAATTTTAGAGAAGTATGTCATAACTCAGAGGGAGATTTTCAGGACTAGAGCATCACTGGAATAATTTCTGCATATAGATACTTAGAGATTTTAAATACATATGAAGAATTAATTTGAAGCTGACTGAGAAGTCTGGCAGTGTAATTAAAATAAAAGACAATTGTAGGGTGAGTCTGGAGGAAAGCAGGACAAGAAGAAGGTTGGGTTACTGCAATATTTTGCAGGCACAGAAAAGTGAGGCAGTTGAATTAACAACAAAACAAAAAAACAATCATAAACAAAATGAGGAATACCTATGGCGTTCTCATGATTACAGACAGATGTCTAAGCTGACTTTTTTCCTGAATCAACTTACTCAACACCTGTGAGCATGTGATTAATTTAACCACAGAGTACACAGCGTACTTTTCTTACAGTAAAAAAAAAAAATGTTGACCTCTGGTATTGCAAAAGAAAGACAATCAGCTAACCTAATAGGCCCTTTATTTGCTAATCAAACCTCTCATTAACAATTAATTGGATCAAAAGTTCGCTGGCCATTATTGCTGTGTCAGTTCAACTCTGAGGGCCCCAGAGGATGAAACTAAATGAGCTGGCCAGGTTATAAATAATTTCCAGTGGCTACTCCTCTTACCTCAGGCTATTCAGGTAGAGGTCAATGTCCTGCCTACTGCAGGCAGAAAAGACAGTTGCTGTGACAAGCAAGAGGCATTCTTCCTTTTCTAAGAAGCTCATTTAGGCTTAGTAATTTAAACCTTTTTAAAAAGCCATAGTATAAAAAGCAGCTCTGTACTGCAGCTTTCTGCTTGTACTTGCTTATCATGAGTTAATCAAAGCAATATTTCAGATTGCTTAAAGCCTTTCAAAAATAAAAGAAGCCAGGAGTTGCTTTAATCAGGAAATCTGCTTCTTAAAGAAACCCTGCAGAGACATCTTTATGGCAATATAATTATTTGTTTCTATTCTTAACCTAATAATCCAGGTAGTGACTGACAGGGTTCAAACATTGCTCATGAAATAACATGAAAGGACCTGTCAGAAGTAAATGAAGATACAAATGAGAATAAAGTGAAAAGAGTTTGGTCCAAAATAGGTGCAATGCCATATTTAATTGTTGGTTTGTCCTTTGTCATTAAAGAAATAAGGGAAGAGGAGAAGAAAATTCATCCTTCTATTTTCCCTTTAGACAAAAATTGACAAGCAGGTACATCAACTCTTAACATACACATATTACAAGTCAATATTAGGAAGGAGAGCACTGTGGTATGGGCAGGCCAAGTCTCAAAGACCCTGTGTGCTGAACGTCAATATGATGACAGCACTATTTGCTCATTATAATTGAATTGAACAAAATAGAGAAGGAGGTGACATCCATCCAAGACCATTCCACAAATCAGGCAAGGAAAAAGTGTGGCATAAAATTTATGGACATGGTGGTGGGAGGGAGGAAGGAATCTAGAAAAATAACAATGTTGAAATGTAGTGCAATCCAAGAATTTATGGGTTTCAGGATAGGATGTGAGCGTTGCAGAACTGTGGGACTTCTTGTATTGGTTAATCAAACAGAAGTGTTATTTCATTAAAAAGAAAAAATAAAAAAATGTGAGCTACTTAATGGAAGAATCTTAAGAAGTGATAGGTTCATAAGTGGTTTTAATAGGATTTTATGCATACAGTAGTGTTATCTGGGCTAAATAAGGGAGCCGAGTATATAGAAAAGCTGAACAGTTCCTTGCAAAGGCACTACCTAACAGCTCAAGCTGTCACCTAGAATAGAGGGAAAATCTGAAATGAGAGTGGGACAGAAGAGTTCTGCTTATTCACCAATTATACATAACAGTAACTCCAGATGCTGCACAAAGCTGTGTGTACATGGTTTCATTCCTGGCAAATGAAATGGTCTCCCAGCTGGTCAGAAGGTATGGAGATGTGGTTAGGTCAGCATGAAACTAACATATACAGCTTCGGCAAGGCTTGCAAACAAAGCCAAATTCTCGTCTGCTTGAAGCATGATCAGAGAGTGGTTGTAAAAAGATTGATAGCTCAGAGTAGCTGAGACTTGGAAACTTCTAGTGCATAATGAGGTTCTTAGGCCCCTCTAGAAATTAGGGATTACAGTTCTGGATATGACAACTGCTATTGCACACTCCTGCTGCTGCAACAGGTTGTGTCTGCAGCATATCTTCAATTCACAACCCATGCATTGGGGGAAAAGAACAACAAACAAACATCAGGCCTTCAGACACAGAATGTTCAGTCACTGGCTGAGCTATGTAGCACCACTTGTAACTGATTTTAACAAAAATTAGGATGCATAGGGAGAAGAGGGTGACTCACTACCTCAAGAATGGTATCCCAGGTCTGGAGAAGCGCCAGGAGAAGGAAACATTGACCCTGGAGTCACCTCTCCTTATGAATTTTGCAGTCTAGTGAAAGATGCACTGGTCAGGCAGGATTTGGCTAACTCTGACAGGATTAAATATACATGATTCCATTTCAGTGACAGGCTGCTTTACTGTCAGGCACATGTATCAAATATGACGTAGCTGTATTTGGAGATATTTTATCCATTTAGTAATGTATATTATTATATATATACATACTTCCTTCCCAATTACTTATTTTCAATACATTAGCAAAGATGTTCCCCAAAGGGCTACAAAAGGGGCCTGGGAACCAGATAAGACCATTCTCTGAGCTTAAATTTTTAATATTAAAATGCATTGAGATTTGCTATACACTTGCTCAAGATGTATTGCCTCAAGCAAAACAGTGTTTTATAGATGGACATGCAATTTTGTTGCTTTCAGCCGAGGGTCACATTTGTTTTAGTGGCTTTAGGATGTGAAAATAATGAATGAAGTATAAATAAGCATTCTATGTTTAAAATAAAATCGGAATTTTAACTATTTTATGTGCATATACGCTCATACACACATACATGCTTCCCTTTACGTTGAAATATATCTTGAAGAAACACAAGTCAAGTAAAAATTATTATATTTTCATTTTTATTTTCACTATATGAGACTTCATCTTAGTTACCTTGGGTGAATCCAGCCTCTTTTTCCACTGACAAAGCACAATATTTTCAGTTTAAATCATGCCAAGAGTAAGCCTTAACCTTCTTACTCTCCTACAAAGAAGAGACATCTGTTTCAGTTGGAGCATAGCTGAAATGAGTGTATGAGGAAGTTACATTAGATCACCTCTGTCTTCCTAATTTTAAATGACACCAGTGTTTGAACCACACTTCATTAAATATTCCTGAGTGTGTTCTACCTCTACAGCCCACTTTCATCAAGACTTTCAAGGAAACTTGTGTGAAAATCTTTCTCTTTGAATACATAATGTAAGATTGCTAATCGTGCGGTAATCTCATGTATTGATTTTGCATTATTCCTGAGGGGGAAAGAAAAGTAATTTTAACAGTTTCATTGGTTTGATAAACATTTTATCTAAAGTTATGCTCTGACTACTGTAAAAGCAATTTAATTCACACTAAACCCGTATTTTATCCCATTCAACTCTGTTTGAAAATATGCTTCAATGATATATCAGTGTACTTGCTTCAGTAGGAAAACTACTTTTTTTTGCAGTTTGTAAGAAACTGGGGAACCGCTTTTCCAAACTTCAGCCTTTTTTTTTTGTTTGTTTTGTTTTGTTTTTTTGTTTTTGTTTTATGTGTGGGAAAACAATGTTCAGAGGAAGTGGTGGGAAAACAATGAGAACTTAGCTGAGGCTAAGTTAAATTCTAACTGCAGATAGAGTTAAGATTTTGTAATACTATCCTTAAATTAATTTTATCTGTGTTAATATTGGGAGCAGGGGAAATAAAACTTTGTACTGATAAAAAGTGTAACCACATTTATTTAATGTGGAACTATATCTTTAGAAGTGTTGGGGAAAATGACAATAAGGAAGAATAAGGGACAGTAGATAGAAAATGAAAAAATGCTTTGCTTTCAAAAGCTGAAAAACTCAAGCAATTCTCTATGCCATGAAATTAAATTAAAATTTGAATTAATGGTTCAAAATTGTGGGTTACCTTTACTGATGTATCTACTAAAAATAAAAGGAAATTAATGTTCACAAATTTTTAAGTCACTATGTAGAAAAAGAAATAATTTCTTTGTGATAGAGAGCTCTTCTATTGTTTACATTAGCATCTTAAAGCAAATTCTCCTATTCATGAGTTGTTGCCTTGAGCTGAGTTTAGGTAGATAGTGTGATTGCTGGGAAGGTATAAATAAAAATATGCATCTGTAGCTGAGTCAGACTCAGAACTAATTTGGAGCAAGAGTTAAGGCAAGTGTAGCTGCACTGTTTGACCTTTATCAAAGGTCTCTTCTCGTGAAACCAGACTTTGAAATTCTCTCACTTTTCCTCTTTTCCTTAGTTATACTCTGGCAATCAGATGGGATGACACAGGTTTTGCTAAGTAGCCTTACATTGCCTGAGGAGATCCTCAACCTAAGTTATCCAGCTTTAAAAGAGCACTACATGAATGGCATGAGAAAAACCCCAGCAATGTCATAGGGCTAGAATCCCATCCTTGTGGTTTGTTGTCACTTCTATAGCACTGAGGTGCTTCCTCAAATGATGTAAATCAGTGAAGCTTTAGCAAGGACAATTATCCATATTCCTTTAGAACCTCTAAAGATCTAGATGACAATTTGCAAAGTTAATATCAGGTTTCTCTTTTCCTAAACCATAAAAAAGCAAATATTTTGCAATGTAGATGAAAATTTTGAGCATTTTAAATTATAAAAATGGGGTGTCTTAAATTTTTCTTAAAACAGATGTTATAACTCTATTCCTTTCTCCCAGATTTTCTGTGGTAAGTAGAACTTCTAACCATCTGAATCACTTGTTACAGCCTTTTTGATAGCATTAACATTTACATAAACAATATACAATGTATTATTTCCAAACCAAAAATGACAATTAAAACTTGAAAGAAACAGAGGCTTAGTAAGTTTATGTGGTTTTGTTTTAATTTATGTCTTTACTTCACTCTTGCCAAGAATAGATACCTAACAGGAAAATGCTGGTGTTTATGTACAAGTACATTGTCATTGTCTCCGGAACACAGGGATTTCACAAGGTATCCTTCCGTTTCAGTGCTCTCTGGTTATGTGGGTATATATATTCAACAGCAGAATCCTCCCTCAGCCACCATAAATGTATTTCAACATATTTGTATGTCTTACTACCTGTTCTGTTAATAGTAAAGTGTCAGTGCCTTGCTCTAAGGAAATATTTGCATTATAGAAGCACTGTACTAATTTGCAAGGTCTATGTTAAAACCAAATGAATCCTACAAAATCACTCAGGAAATGGAACAAACGTTTCAGTCCTATTTGGCCTCATCATTCTAGAAACCTGCAACATCTCCTGATTAGTCATTCACTAGCCATAGAATGGAGAGGTGAGGCAGATCTGTAATATAAGAGGAGTGCTTTGTAGTTAATTGACATCTATTTTTCATTTTGCTGTGTTTTTTTTTTCCTCCTTCAAGCAGCAATGAGTGAGTATAAGTCTGAGGAAAAGGGATCTTTTTGTTTGAGTTGAGGGTCACTTTAAGTTATCTTTTCATCTATCTTCTGCTCTATAACTGATCTTTTCATTAATGTCTTCAGTTGTGCAAGAGTTAGAGAAGGAGGGGAAGAGAGAGCGGGATTTCTAAGCATTTTTCAATGCACATCACATAAAATTTCCTTGATATCATCAAGCTTAAGTATTAAAAAACCCTGTTCAAAAGGGAAAAAATGAACACATTTACAAAATTCAGGAACACATCAATGGTAAATGTTTTGGAACTCATTTCTAAGCAAAACCATTTGGGGTTCTTGTGCCTGGAGGCTTCCTTAAGTCAAGACACATACAACGAGAAGTCTTGGATACCTGCCCAGGCAGACTGCGCCAAAGTCATCTCTGGCAGTCCTTACAGTGGAGATTATAGTTAAATGTGAACTGATTCACATTACTTTCTATTTTCCAGTTCTGACAGATGGAAACAGATACCAAAGAGGAGTCCAAATCTCTCCACATGTTGATCCGTCTCACTCATCATGCTCTATATACTGCGTTCAAAGCAGAGAGCTATTTCACAGACAACATTTTGAGAAACCTTTCATGCTAGGAAGGAAATATAATCAAGTACACACAAGAAGATATTGGCAGGGATCTGTGCTGTGTTCCTAAACTAGTGAAAAAGACAAGATGTAGATCTACAGCACCTTACTTTAGTAAAACTTATTCAGCCCAAGTTAAAGGAGAGTTAGGTTAATGCCATGGGTCCTTTGGTCAGACATGGCCTTTGGTGTAGCCATATCTACCAGGGACCTTAAAATTCTGTGTCATTGTGAAGAAAGCTCAGTTGCCTGAATGTTGCTTCTGTTCTGTGTTTTTTTACACAGGGACCATGGGGAAACAGATGCAGCCAGAGCTCCACTACTGCTAGGCACTCCAAGACAAAGTAGGATGAATGGGGCCTGAAATTCAGGGCACTTTCGAATATGTTACTTGTATACATGACACTGCTTTTTGGCTTATGCATTTCATTCTGACCCTAAATGAAACATCACTAAGGCTTGTCAGGATCTAAGAAGATAAAGCAGGCAAAAAGGCAGCAGCATAACAAAGCTTTTTTCTGGAGTAGTTCTGCTAATAAGCAGCAGAAAAACACCAGGTCTCTGAAAATCAAGAAGCCAAAAATAAGTCAAGTATAGAAAAAAAGGGTGTGAAGACTAGAAATAGGTTTTTTTAAATGTTGATTTCTTAAGAAGATAAAACTTATGTTTATTATAAGCCATCTGACTTTCCCCATTATTTGTTTTACCCACTGAGAAAGAGTTAAACATCTCAGCAATTCTGGGTTTAGACAAGTATCATGCAAACATGTCACTAAGCATGGGGGAAAGATTCAAGGGATGGTCTTGTTGAAGAAAAAGCTTAATCCTGAGCTCAGCCTTATTTGGTCTTTGGCCACCTGGTAGTCTGGGTGCAGATACAGCCTGATAAACACTGCACCTGCAGTTTGGCACCAGTAAGGCATATGCTGCCCATTTGCTGCTGGTGTCTTTCATCAGGAAGAGATACCTGGGGTTTAAGTGCAGGGTTTGGTGGGAAGGTATTAGAGACACCTCAAGGAATCATGATAGGAAACAGGGGACAAACATCTGTGAAAGGGGGTTTCATTGCCTCTGTTGCTGGAGGAACAACTTACTAAAAGCATGCACTACTAAAAAGACTCCTGTGTAGGGGAAAAAGCTCTTTCCACTTTGAAAGAGTCAAGTTTCTCTCGATAACTGGATGCAATAGATTAGAAAGGACAGTTTGAACTACTTAAAAGTAGTGTACGCTCGTTCAAAGCATGATATTATCTTTGGAGCACAAAAAGGAAGAAAGGTATTTGAATATGAGGATGGTGCTATCCATGATCTGAATTTTAATAACACTCCCTTGAAACTCTCAGGAATTGCATTTCCATCAGGGATGAGAAATTCAGAAATAAGGGAATGTCTGACAAATATTTTGTTCACAAACAATGCTGTCTAATAGTTGCAGTAGTAATCACGTTAAGTGTTTCAAATCCAGAGACTCAAGAGAACTGTGCAACACAAGAGAGCTTTTCATCCTGTGAATTAGGCAGAGGATGATGTGACCAAGAAAGATTACAATCAGTATATTAAAGACAGCAAAACCTGGCTGGAAAGATCTGGATTGTTTAATCAACTGGCATCAAATTTCCAAAACTAGCCTAAGTGATAGGAATGGAGATAAGAGAGGAGTTACAGCTCGTGGTTGCTCTCTTCTAATTTGACTGAGCACCAGCTGTGTGAATATAAACAGTTATACAATAATATATTCATGCATAAGTCTTCCTTGTTGCATAGAGTGTGCTCAGAAAGAGCAACAGAAATTGAATTTTTTAAAAATTAAAACTGAAACTGAAGACCTCAACTGAATAATTGTGGATTTTTGATTGCTTGTTTTCATATATTTTGGTTGGAGAATTGAAAAAGAAATAGTTTCCCATCAGGATGAAATTATACTTGAAGAGGTTTAAAAGTCAGCTGAGATCTCACAGAAAAATCAGAAAATTTTTAAATCTTTTTAGACATTCCTTCTCTTTCAGTTGAAAATTTTAAATAATTACGATGTCTTGAAGAGTAAAAAAACGCCAACATTCCATCAAAAAGAGTAAAAAAAAGGTGTCTCAGATATTTTGCCTTCTTTCTTATTTTCTTAACCATAAATACTCAGTGTTTTGACTGTAAATCATGATCATTCCAATGTCTGCCAATCTGTATTTTTTAGCAGTTAATCCACTTAGGGGAATCCAGACACTTGGGTGTATCATAACACAGAGTTGCCCTGTCAGATTAACCCATTACTCTTGGGTTACGATGATGTTGCTAAAATTTTGTCTATCCATAACCAGATTCTTATGATTTATGTCTCTCCACAAGACTACTTGCAGTAGGAGATAAATGAAACACTAATGTTCCATATGTGGCTAATACAAAAGTAAATAATGCAGCTAAGGGAACAGAAAGCTATGCAAATTCTATGCAATTACTGAATAATTGTTCAATGCCGAAAAAAAAAAAAAAAAGTTGAACATTTAAGTTATGGGAAACTCATACAGATGGGTTGTAATCAAAGGAAGGTAAAGATTTTTAAAATCATGCATAAAATGCAAGGCCAGATATTTGATGCCATTGTTAGTTATAACACAAGGAAATTAACCTTTGCTAATTGACATACATTGATTTAACAAGGCAACGCTGGAGGAGGAGCACAATATACCCTCTCATAAAGCCATTGGCTGCACTAAAATATACCAAGTATAATTTTGCCATATCAACGTGATTAACTGTAATTTAAAAAAAAATCCCAAAACAGCATGTAAAAATAAAGAAAAAAAGTCTTAAGGAAATATTTTTATACACTAAAATCTTTTAGAAGTGTTCATTTAGAACACTTTAATTTCTCCAGTAGGAGCAAAGCCATGCACTGCACCAGTTGTATGAGTGATGATCACTGGCAGATGTAAAGCCACTGATCTTAAAGTCTGAAATAGATAATTACTCAAAGATGTAAAAGCCATATCTATCCCTTAAATCTGTAGGCATGGTAAAAATTTTGAAAATTGTCTTCTTATCCTGAAACGGTATTTAAAACAGAGTGCACAGTTTTTTATGGCAAAGGTATATATACATGTAATTGAGTCTGAAAGACAACAAAAGCAAGGTAGATAGTGACCCTTCTGGGCTCTAAAGAAACGCAGGGCTGGTCATACTTTTTAAAATATGTTTGACAGCTGCTGTTCAGTTCTTACACTTAAATTTTTATTTTGAGACTCTAAGAAACATGAGTTTGAAAAGATGGAGTAATATAGTGTAGTAAAGTAGGCAGGTAAAGTGTTGTAGGTAGTAAAAAGGGACAATGTACTAATTTTCATAGACTGACTGTATAATTGGTCGAGTAAAGGCTTAAAGATATCAAATTTAAACTGAATTCTGAAAAACTTTGAACCTAAACAAATTTTTTTCTTTTTGCCTTATTGTAAGTGATGATGGTTGCTTCTAGGACTGATTTATATATATATATATATATATATATATATATATAGTTCTTCCTCAGGACTTTAAAAATTGTTTCAAAATGCTGAGGTTAAAATGAGCAAGCAGTAGAGGTGAGGGTCAACCAGCCTCAACGGACCCTCCAACTACCTTTAGAGGGCCAAATACAAAGAGCAGCTGTTAAACAGGTAAAGGTCAACACTGACAAACATTGATCTTAAAGTTTCTCCAAAGTTATTTCCAAGTCACCATCTGCTAAACTTTGCCCTGATATTGCTTCATTTATACTGATAAAGCTTATGATGATTTTGGCTGGGGCAAAGTTTATTTTTCTTCACAGGGTCTAGTATGGGGCTAAGCTTTTGATTTGTGGTGAACACAGGGTTGATAATCTGGAGATGGTTTTGTTATTGCTGAGCAGAGTTTACATAGAGCCAGGGCCTTTTCTGCTTTTCATACGGCCACACAGGCAAGGAAGTTGGGGATGCACGAAAGGCTGGGAGGAGACATAGCCAGGACAGATGACCTCAACTGGCCAGAGGGATACTGCAGACCATATGGCACCATGCTCAGGATATAAAGTGCAGGAGAAAAGGAGAAAGGTGGGGACATTTGGAGGGACATTTGTCTTCCTCAGTAACCATTACAGTTGGTGGGGCTGTGCTCTCCCGGAGATGGCTGAACACCTGCCTGCCCATGGGAAGTAGTGAACCAATTCCTTGTTTTGCTTTGGTTTTGTGTACAGCTTTTGCTTTCCCTGTTGAACTGCCTTTATCTCAACCCATGAATTTTCTAGCTTTTGCCCTTCCAATTCTCTCCTCGATCATGTTGGTGTGGGAGTGAGTGGGCAACTGCATGGGGCTTGGTGTCTGGCTGGGGTTAAACCACAATGATCTCTGTCAGTTATTGCATGTTATGTGTTGGGATATCAGATTCAATCATGTGGAGCACTGGATTCATGTGTTCAGGTTTCACAGAGCTGATAACCCCCTCTCTGTTGTTCATAGAACTGCATTATTTTTTATCATGACCAAATTTTGGCAATATTTATGGGTATCTTTTTGCTGACTTTGAAGTCAAATAATTCAAACTTATCTAGTACAAGGAGATGAGCTGGACTAACTTCTGGATTCTGAGAATTTGTTCACTGAATTGCCTTACATAAATTTGGCAAGTGGCTGAAACGCTGCCCTTAACCTCTTCTGCCATAGTTGCATCCTAATATGTCTAAGAGCAACACCTGCTCTAAACATACTTTCTGTAGAAGATCTAACTATTTTATCCTATATCAAGAAGTGGTCTAACTCAAGGAATTCCATGGCCAAAAAGCTCAGACAATCCAAAAAACAATCAAAACACCTGACACTCTTTGTTATCAAGTGTGTGTTTTTTTCAATAGCCAGTCCACTACAGAAGCCCCAGAAGAAAAGCCCCACTGTTTCTCACAAGTGGATTTAAGTTTCTGCATTGTACTGCAGGATTTTGATTTCTAGGCATTTATACAGCAGCTTAGTAAAGAGGAAGAAACACCCTGTTGATGAAGGATATAGTGACAAACTGGCCTAATCAGAGGTTCATGCACGTCTGAGACCAGATGTACACTTCACCTTCACAGCTATTTCCCAGTGCCTTGGTCACTACAACAAACAGCTCTGGCACTGACTTTTGGCAAAGAGGAACTAAATCAGCATCATTCACCTTGGAACAGCCGCAAGCTCCTTGACTGTCATGTGGTTTTTTTCTCTGGAATTAAGGGAGCAGGTCCCCTGGCAGCAGGACACAGACTGTGGTCAATAACAGTATGGCATTCTTTCTCTGCACCCTCAGCTGCAATACAAGCTATGCCATGAGCAGGGTGACCTTGCAAACTGTCCATTTGGTCATCATCCCACACTGCAGGCATGACAGAGTGTTGTGATAGTTATCCTACATGGGCTTTTTCAAATGTACTATTTCCTAGGTCCCTGCTTAAGTTGATTTAGCTACTCACTGCTGCTAAGGGGGGTAATTAGTATTCCTCCTTCTCACCCTTGCTTCCAAATACAAGCTTCTGCATCATGGCTTGTGCAAGTCAATTTATTTGTTAACAAATTTAATGCGTTAAATTCTAGAAAAATTCATCAAAACATTTTAGTGGACAAAGTCAGCACACTGATATGTAGAGTGAGCACAATGTGGAATTTAAGTCCACACAGGCAGCAAGAGAATAGTAAAGAGAGAAAAGGATGAGGAGAAAAGACAAAAAGAAGGAACAGATGGGAAAAGAAGAATGGTGAAGAAATGTTTTGCCCACTGAAATGGCAGGAGGTAATTAGAAACACCCAGCTGCCCCTTATCTAGGTGTGCAGGTCATAACTCCAATATTCCCACTAGTCCTTTTAGGTGGGCATCAGATCCAGAGACACTGGTTTAGCACTGCTGAACTAGACCAGTAATGAGGCAGATAAAACTCTGACAGAATCTCCATCTCCTATGTAATCCACTGTCTTGAGGTGTTCTCATCCTGGATCAGGATGAAGAATAAACCATTTTTTTTCATGCAGCTGGCAGACACAAGGCCTTTCTGTTGCATATCCTCACATAGGGCATTTTAATTGATAGGGAGCTGTCTGTCATCTCCCACCCACATGGAGTAGGAGAACAGAAGTGGGATCTGGATTGAACATCATTTCAAACCAAGTGAAGTATGGGAAAAACTGTGCTAGAAATAATGTCAGGAAGCAAAGAAGAAGGCAGTGTAAGGCAGGCAAACCTGAAATACCTGTGTATGGATGCTGGCAAAAGGCATGGTCTGCTGTCCATAGCTTCCTAACATGGAGTCACACTGGCATTTCAAAGGAGTTTGGAAGCACAGTGTGGAGTGTAAAGTCACAGCAGGGGTTCGACAGTGTGGCCTTGTGGAACAGATCTAGTGCTACCCATGGATAGCCTCTTGAGCCACAACAGTTTGGAATCTATTGGCAAGGCTGGATATCCTTGCAAAACAATGCATGGGAGGGTCTTTAGAGTGTTCCTAAAAAAAAAAAAAATAGGTAGGAACCTGCACCTGGCAGCACTGGGTGTCACAGGGAAATATTGTGGCTGGTCCCATATCCTCTGTGGATACAGTGAAATGAGCCACACAGATCTTGCCTTTTCTTACCATAAATGTTTGCAATTTTCCTGCTGTCCATTAAACTGTCAGTTTCATTGTACAAAAATATTTAAAGAGTTGAACAAGTGCACAAACACTATGTTGTACTAGAACAGAGAAAGTGTCTTGAAATTGAGAAATCAGGGGAAAAGGGAGAACATGGAGAATCTAAAGACAGTTGAAAAAGCCCATGTCCCCAAAAACATGTGTAAACAAAGGATACAAGAATGTAATCTCTTCAAGGAAAGAAGTGAAATAATAAAGAAAAAAACAACATGTGTGATCATTTGCAAAATGATCTGATCCTGCTGAGTTTTTGTTTCAGGTAACATGAAACCAGAATATTTACTAGACAATGCCATATTAAATCCCACCAATAGCTGTTTTACAGGAAACAATAGCAGGAAAATAAATTTTTGAACACTATGTATGGCTACTGAATTAAGTATGAAACTGTAAAGAGATTATTTCCATTAAATCCCTATTTTGAAACCAGCCCTTAAAAAACTTCAGAGAGTCAAAAACGAGAAGCTGACCACAAGGGGAATTCAATTTACAGCTGGAAGAATTGGAAGAGCAGAATAAACCAGCTAAGTATAAAGACCAGGTGTCAAATTTTGATGAAAGGATAGTGAAGGCAAGGAAAACATGGGGTTGGCCTTCAAGCTGCATACAGAGATAAAGTACAATGAATTTTCAAAGAGCATTAGAATGACAGTAAGACCACTAAAATACTCGCAGCACATAAACACAAGTTTTGCAAGTGGCCACCATTAATGGACACAATAAATATTTTTTCTCAAAAGCATTCCAACACTTAGAAAATCTATCTATTGAGAAATAAAACTACTATTGAGAAGTGACACCACAGCATTCCCCACAGAAATTAGATTGTCCAGAATTAAGAGGATCTTGGGAAAGAATATTTCATTTACCATAAAAATATAAGCAACCACATTAATGAAGAGGACTTGTTTGTGGGATCTCTTCAAGAGAAACCATGTCCATTGACTGGAATATTATATTAAACAGAAATTAAACATATTAAAAATAAATTGGATATCAGTGCGCAAATGAATTTGAGAGCTGCAAATGGTTTAGAGAGAAAAATCTAGTCTTAATAGGCATATATATGAACTATATGGAGAGGTAAAACAAAAATCCTGACAGATTAATTATTAGAATTATGTCAGAAGCAGAATATCTATATTGAATTGAACATATAAGGGACTGCAAGTTCCTGCAAAATAATTTATGTTATAGAAGAGCAATGAAAAGAAAACCAATATGTAGAAGTGGCAAAGGAACATCCAAATAATAATAAGTATTCAAATGCCATAAAGAAAAACATAAGTGAAATAATACAGATACTGCTAATAATGTGGAAATAATGTGGAAATTTAAAATTAAATAGATACAAGAAATCAATATATTATGACACATGAAATGAAAAAGTCACCTGGTCACATCCATATAAATACATATATATTATTTTCTCAGGCAGGGAAATGTATATAGTAAATGATGAAATTATTCAGGAAAAGGCACTATTAGAAATTATGCCTGTAAACTCTGTAAATCAAATGAACAAAACATTTACTCGACACTGTGCCATGTCAGGAGCAGACAGTGAACCACAATTTAATTACCCCAAGTTAAAAATGTCTTTATGGAAAGACATACTATTGGTGGGGGGAAAAATCATCAACCAAATTAAGAGAAAACAACCACATGAGTAATAAAATATTAATTTTGATGCAGTGAAAATTTCAGGAGTCATTCAACCCTAATCTAAAGCTGTATAAAACCCCAAAGGTTTCCCATTGCTCTGCCAGAGCTATACTAATTCACACTCAATGCTGGGAGCTTACCAACTCTTGGAGAACCCAGCACCAAATTCTGTGAAGAGTCATCCTGAGTCAACATTCTTCACAAATATTGCAAACATTTAAGGTATCCTCTCAGATAATAATATCTCTTTCACCAGTCAATTAATAATGTACTAATATTTCCAAAGTTCACCTCCGGTGACACCTGTAAATGAATTTAGACTCTTAATCCAGCTTTGCCCTCTCTGGCTAATGAAACATAGTCCTGTACAAGCACAGACATCTGTGTCCATAACAGCCAGTACTTAATTCTGAAAACAAAAGGTTTCTCCTTCACACATGTTGCAAGAAATATGTGGGAGATGTACCTGCTGTTTATCATCCACCCTGACTAAATTGATAGAGGATTTAGGAATAAATATCTGCAAGGTCCCTCACATGATGCAGAAACCATGTATTTGAGACTACAGAGACTTAGCTCCTCTTGCTGAGCAGAAACAGCTCTCCTGTTTTGTTGCTTGTCAGTGCATAAGAGCAAGACATCCACTCACATGATCTGGAGTGGTCAGCTTCACCAGCAGGAGAGACTGGGGGCTTTCCTCACAGAGGTGTTGCAGGAAAGCTGAATTAATTAAAAGGATTTACATCCCTCCTGGTGGGACATACCCAAAATAGTTATGGGAAAGCACTCTTCCATATCTCAGTCCCTCATTTATTAATCCCATATTTTTTTCCCATTTCTTTTTGGTATCTGCTTGCAGCAACAAGAAATGTTCAGAATACACAGTCCCAGAGGAGATAGTATTTTCATGATGCAAACTTTGCCTTCCCCTTCAATGCCTAGGATGGCCTAGTGTTTGAAAAAAGTCAGTTCATGAATGAAATAAATGAAATACAGATAATGTTGTTTGTAAGGGAAAAATCGCTTTGAGAATCATAAAATCCTATGAAAGGTTTGGGTAGTAAGGTACGTTCAAAGGTCATCTCTACACAGTTTCCGTTGGCTGAATATACATAATTTACTTTTCCTCAATTCAGTCTAACTTTTTCCATGCAAAGATTCATCATAACTCTACCAGTAGTTTTTAAAATAACATTATGTACCAGTACATAACATTTTTTTTTAGTCAATCAAATGACATCCATAAGAAGTACAGACCACCATAAGTGCCACCATCATTCTTCCCTGATGCATTTCCTTTAAATTATATTGGAAATGACAAGTACCAAGGCACAGATATCTTTCCAAAGCAAATTGAAACAAATAAAAATCCAATCAAAATAAAATGTTACCCACCATGTGTCACAGAAAGAACAAACCAGACATGATATATATTCATCATATTATAGAAAGTTCTCAGTATGAAAACAGCAGCTGAAAAGAATCACACACTTGAAAGCCACAGCAAATTGCAAAATACTTTTGATTTAATGTAAATAAAATACCTTCTGCTTGCCTCTAATCTACTTCTTCTATAGAAGGAATTATGTAAATCATTAATTGTATTGCAATACAATAAAGAGCCAGGCTGTCCTAAAGCAGTAGGTATTTGTTTCTTCTGTACTTGTCTCAAAACAATGAAAATATATAAGATTTTATTTCTTTCTCTTTGTACATAAAAATTGATTTTATTTTGATATGACAATATGTTTGTGTAGTAAAAAGCTTATGTGCCTTTTCATTACTTAATGTTTTTGTTTCCAGATTATTTGGTTGGTGGTTGACTAGCATAATTATATACAAGGCTACTAAATCAGCTGTTTAGTAATGTTTAAGAAGTTTGTAAGTCTACTCAGTATTAAAACTTTTGCCTAAATATAAAGGTACAATGACTTCCAACATTTAAGCAACAAGTAGGGTAGACAAGCAAGGTAGTAGCTCACTAATCCACTGAAATGCATATATCATTGTTAGGTGAAAGGAATGGAAAAGAAAAAGTAGCAAGTAAGCATTTTGCATTCAGGAGCAAATATTTAATAGTGGTAAATTAAATTATCTGTACTGGAAGAAAATTAACAACCAGCATAGAAAATTGTATTAAGAACTCCCTGATGTATGTAATTGTGTAATATTCCCCTTCTTCTTTTTCTCTGACACAGAGAAGTAGCTAACCATATCTTAGCCTTGGCATATATTATTTCCATTAATGTAATATAAATAGCTCTAATGTTTTGCTCTCTCTTTTTCATGTATTCCCTAGAATGAACCACTGGTGGGCAGCAGCCCAGTGCAGTGTGGGTGAGAAGAATTGCAAAATATAAATGAAACTTTACCAATCAGTGCAAAAAGTTATATAAACTAGAGAGCTCACCCTGTGGAGTAAAGGTGTTTTTATTATCAGATGTTCTGCTTCAAAAATTTGACTGCTTTCTGAAATTTGCGGTGGCCACTGAAGTAATGCGGAAATCACTATCACAAACATCAGAAAAAGACACTGAAACAGTAGAATTCAGAGTAAAATAGGAGTGATTTTAGTAACTTCAGACAGCAAGTTCTCCAATTTTTTAGTTATTTTCACAAAAAAATGTGGGTGTCATACATCAGCAACAAATCATTGCAGCTTTCAATCATCTGTTTTTTGCCACATCTTAAAAATTTAGAATCACAGGAGAAATCAGATAAGGAAAAAAATGTAAAAGTTGTATGAATTCAAGGAAAAATGGCAAGACACAAAATATACTGGCATGCCAGGCATTGCTCTCAAATAAAGGTGGGGAAAATTGATGATGAATGACAGCTCATTATCATAAATATGATATATGATATGCATCATAAATATGCAGGAAATATTTGTCCTGCATATTTAAATTTAAATCTCCTGGAAACCTGAGAGCTTTTACTTACTCAGTTAAAAGGTGTCCTGTATTCGAAAGGAACTGCTTGGAACCACAGCAATGTCCAAAGTCGATAGTAGCAATTACATTTTCTAACTGATACTATAAATTGCTATTGCCAATTCCTTTTAGTATGTAGTTACTCTTATTATTGTTGATACTGATTTGAGTAAAATTGTACTTGGAGGGAAAGAAGTTTTCCTCCTTTCATTTCCTTTTTTCTTGCTTTCTTGTTCTTCAGTTTAGTTACTGATGCTGATGTTCAAATGCTATATTTGGTAACTTCTCCTGCAGCAGCCTATTTTGGGAAAAATCAAAGACCTTCCTGAGCCACATAAAGCAGATTGTAAGGGACATGGCATGTACCATAGGATTACCTGTTAAACCTAAGGTGTTCTTGATGTTAATATGCTGATTATGACTGGGTTTTCTCTAAAAGCATAAATCTCCTCTACAATATATCAATATCACTAGCACAGGTCAATACCTTTAATTTAAGCAAAGATTTTTATAACTGTGTGATAATGGTGTCAGTGGACTTTGTTTCTGAAGTATTTATGATCACTATCTTCACTGTTTATGATCATCTGAGATTCTTATTTCTGCTCCTGAACTGAAATGCCTCACAAACTTAGTAAAAGATGCAATGATCCCTTGGAGAAATTCTTCTTAAAATATAATATCAATTAATTTGACCCATTATCTTCTAGTATTAGGAATCATTACTTCATATAAACAACAAATAAAATTGTATTTCTACTGAATAAAACCATGGCATATAGAAGATATCCTGTGAGGAAGGTTTACATAGGTTCTCTTAATTATTTTAATTTTAATAGACTTTAGAAAACATTAAAATTAAAACTGTGCTATTATTAACTGGCCAATATAATGTATTAATACATTCTTCAAAACTGAAACAAATAAGTATTATCACATTATCAAGTTCTGTCTCCTAACATAAAAATATTTTGTGTAGACTGACCAAGATTTATCTTAAAATATATTAATATATATAAAGTTATATATATATAAATATATATGAACTTATATTTAAATATAAGTTTAGCTACCCAATTCTGCTAAATAGGGACTCTTTGGCACAAAACTTCTCTCTGGTTTGTAGACATATTAGTTCATTGACAGTTTATATGCTCATTGCTCCTTTGTGGACAACATCCTTTATTCTACATGACTCTTCTCCTTTCCCAGTGTTTATCTCCACCCCTTGCATATTTATGCATAAAAGTTATAACTCTTCCTTTTGCTAGACTACACATATCTAGCTTATCTTGGCTTCTGTTATTCTATAGGTCCAACATTTCCCTGATCGTCACTCCATATGTTTTAATGTCAATATTTTGTTTCTTTTTGGTGTTGAACATGATCATCCAAAAGAAAGCACAGAGTTTAAGAGGCCTCTTTGAATTTATTTTTGCTTTTAGTGAAGAAATGGGCTGAAGGAAACCTCTCAAGTTATGCTTCAGGGAACCTTTTGCAAGTGTATCTCATGCTTGCAAGTTATTAATGTGAACAACTATTGTATCCTTATATTTCTTTCCTTCTGTTATTTCCTGTTGGAGAATTAAAATGTTATAGAAATTCTTCATATTATTACTCTTAAAGCATCAGGTTACTTTCTGCAATATTATTTCTTTCTATTTCCATTGCTTGCAGTCTCAAGGTATTTGAGATCTCCCTGTAGGCCAGTTTAATCTTTCATCATGTTGACAGCACAATGTGCCATCAGCATATTTTCTCTTTTTAACATATTTTGCTTCATAATAAAAACATTCAACAAGATCTGTAGTTAAAGGAACTCCCTTCAGCTTCAAAGGTTCTCCTTTTTTATTCTGTGTATCTACTGTGGTGAATCAATAAGTCTCAAGTCTTCTCAAAGATTTCTTCTCAGTGTCGTTATAAAGATCTGATGCCTTTCTTTTTATTGTGCCATGTTTTTTTCTTTAAATAAGTGATTTTGTCTTACCAGTCCTTTAAGAATTCTTTAACTTCAAAGCTCAAAATTGTCCAGCCTATATTAGGTCTGTGACTTGATAATATATTTAAGGGTGCCATGTTTCTCTCTAAATTTTCTATTTACATCTGGTAAAATAGTCTGTCTCTGGGACTGATGGTTGTGAAGGAAAGAAATTAACTGAATGGAGAGGCATCTGAGCCTGAAATCTTGAAAGAAAATCTTTAAGACCTTGAATTACTGTCTCTTTGCGTTTAGTAGATACTAAACAAGTATCTTTTTAAAATACCAACATTGTTCCAATCATAAAATTATCTCTACTGATTATGCATAGAAGGAAGAGAACAGATTGTGTCATGAAGGACTCATATGATGTGTAGTGCTCAGCCTGGGCCACTTGTGGATGATGTTCTGAAGAACGTCAGCACCTCCTTCATCTCCCAATCCCTCGGAAAAAGCTATAGGAAGGAAAAAACACAGGGATTACTTTGCAGAGCTCACTGGTGTATATAAGCCAACACAAATGTCCCCCAGATCAGCATTTTATAAGTGACATTCAGACCCATAGAATAGTCATTGCTAAATCATTGTTTATCACTTTTCTTTACAGTGAGATTGGAAATGGTCTCCTTTGAAAAATTCAAAAGGCTCTGAGCCCATCTGTGTATGTGTCCCATGTTCTGAACCATACCTGCTGAGCAGGAGCAAGTCTCAGGAGCCTAGAAAAGAGCATACCATCATATTTCTAACAACAGTAACTGGTGACATCTCAAACAGCCAGAATTTAGCTTGTGGACAAAACTTGGGATAGTACCACTGCTTTTATCCTCTCATCTCGGACTCCAGCGCTCATGAGCCCATCCTATAGAACATCTTTGTCTTTATCTCATAAAATAATGCTAGATTCAGAACTGTCTTTCATATAGGAGAGAAAGTTACATCATGTCTTGAGCAGAAAAAAGCTATTTTTTCCTCTTCCTTATTTTGCTGGGATTTTTGTTTGTTTTGTGAAGAGGGTCCCACAGACAGCCGACCGGAGTAATGACACTCAAACCAATATGGCTAGATGTCATCCTCCTTTATTGTCTAATTTATCCATGTTTTATACCTTTATCGCCTTACATAATACAACAGCTAATTAACATTCATTGGCTAACATAATATGATTACATATACAAGTCACTTATAGATTGGCTGTTATACTACAAGCGTCTGATCAGGTTATAGTACGTGACAGTTTTCAGCGTCCAGTATTGACTATTGTGTTTGTACAAAGCTTATTGTCTTTTCAAGAATGTCCTAAATACTTTAAAGTAACTCTGTAATCTGCAGGCCAGGGTTGTCCAGTTCCTGCAAAGAAATACCATCAAGGATATCATGCCCTTGTTCTATGAGAAATTCCTCTACAGTTTTGTTGGTTGGTTTTTGGTTTTTGTTTGTTTGTTTGATCGTTTGTTTGTGGTTTTGTGGTTGATGTTTTGTTTTTTAAAGGAAGAAAAAAAAAAGATATGCTCATTGAGTTGTGTTTTGCATCAGCATTTCACTGTGAGTGAAAAATCAAGATTAAAAATTTCTGCATGTAAAGTTGGCACTAGCTGACCAAATTCCACTTATTTGTGAATGTATGTTTTTTCATCCCATTCTGTCAATGAATGCTAGCTGTATAGAGCACAGTGCACTAGACCAAGATTATGACAACATCTGTACAAAACATAGAATTGCTAATTTCTGTACCGCGTATAACTTCAATTAGGCAAACTGCATTTTATAGCAACTGAACAGTGATGCATACAATTTTCTTTAGGTAAAATAAATTGAAATTTTCTTATATATAATGAAACTATTCCATCATGATGCAAAATTATGTTGTAAGCCACTTCCAGACCAATAATTTCTTTCTCTCTAAATATGCCTTTTTTGAACTAACTTACACTTAATTAAATAATATTACCTAGCTTGTCAAAAGACTAATACCAGGAATATTTTTCAAGAGATTTGTTAGGATAATGAGATCTGAAAGTGATTAATTTAGAGACGTATATAAACACCTCCAGTTTATTGTGAGCTATCACATTACTGTATAGAGATTAAGGGAATTATATCAGATTTACATTGAAAGTGTAATCATGTATGTCATAGCTGTTGTTTCTCTGGGGTGGGAGAGAAGAGCTACTAAAACTTTTTTTCTTGCCAATATCTGGCTAGACATTTCTCTATACTCCTACTAGCACCTTTGTAACACTATCTTAAACCAAGTCTATGAACCTATGAAGTCTATGAATGGAATAATTTCCCTGTCTCTTCAAGTGTGGTTTCCACATTAATACAGAAAAAAAAGATCTGCACACTTTTTCACATATTGTATTTTAATTGCATGTTATGAGACTACTTTGTACATGGATAGCAATGATGCATAAAACTTTGTACAGTCTAATGAATCATAAGAAATACTGTTGGAACACAGGATGTACTGTGTACTTTTTGCATCTCTGTGCTGTTGTTATTCAAGCTGCATGCAAAGGAAGGACTTCAGCTTGGGAACAAAGTTATTCTCTAGTTTTGTCTCTGTTAAAGTCTTGTATCTCCTAATTACCTAAGGCTCACCTGCACTAGGAAAGAGTCCAGCATTATAGGTGTAAACCTGTTGAACGAAAGAATCTTTGCTGAAGAATGACCTACGTGCTGTATCTTACAGATATTTTGGGATCATTTCTTCAGATAAACTCAATGGCTATTGATTAGTAGTACCTGCAGCTTGTGAGTTACACTCCTAGAATGGACCTGCTGATTTATCCAACATCTAGCCCATGTGTTTTGATGTATGTGCCAAAGTGAATAGGATGTTGAAGATTCATTTCAGATCTACAGTAAAACCTTCGTTTGACATAAGTCACAAAAAGCCTCAAGAAAAACCAAAGATGAGTGTAAAACACATATTCATTAAAAGATGCATGCATTTTTCTCATTGCAACACAAATAAATAAGATAAGAAAATTTTTTCAGGAAATCAAGTATAAAATATATAATTTCTTAAAAATGGATACACATTAACAAAATTATTTAAATACTTTTCATAATCACTTGATCTGCTATTTATTGTGTTACATTAAGTATGCTAAACTTAAATATAGATACATATTTACTTCTGAAAAGTAACCAGATGTTAGGAAGACTCAACCAGCTGAATCCTTACTTTTTTCCTGCTCAGTGCTGCTAAGAGTCTACACTAAGGAAAAAATATACTGTTAAGAGTGTTTATTGAATATTTAAATCTGACAGTGATGACCAGTTAAGCTGTAGCTTTAAAACACATGTGTTAAGAAAAATAAATCTTACAGTTCATCTATGATGTCTGCTAAAGACTTAATATATGATGTCATAAATTCTCATGGCTAAGCTAGTATGTGTGTATGTGTGTTTCCTCTCTGTGAGGAGCACAAGGTCTCAAATTAGACTTCCATAAGCTTTCTTGCACCCCTTTCTTTCTGCTGTGCTAACTGGGGAACAGTTAGCAATGTGACAAAGAAAACATTGCTAAAAGCACCTAACAACCTCGTACAAAATGAATACAGTTCTGAAGATTTTAACATGTCACAATGTTTTCAGAACCCCAATTATCCCTCTGTTTCTGCTGATGCAGTTTGAATCACAGAATAACAGAGCTACAGAAACCTCAGTGGGGAGAGGTGTCTCTGAGTCACCAAAACTGTTTCCTTCTTGAAACATGGCTAGCAACCAACAATGGAGCAGATTGTCCATAGCTTTGTTCATCTAGGTCTTGCAAATTCCTTAGCAGGGGGCCTCTGCTCTTGCTCAGAATGCCCTGTCCCAGTTTCTGGGCTCCTCTTCATTCCAAACCAACAGCATTCTGTGTGTGGGGTGATGCCACCTCTGCCAGTGCCCTGCAGGGGTTGATCTGACTGCTCTTGCCTATCTGTGCAGTACCTTCAGATTTATAGATTACATCTTAGTCCTTCACCTCCCCCTCTATCATTCCTAATATTGCATTGCCTACTGCATTCCTGCTTCCAAAAGCTAGAGTTCGGTCTCTAACCTGAATGGTGGTGGGGGAAGACCATCTAATTTTCCCACTTTTTATTAGATTATGAGATTCTATGCAGTTGGACCTACTACTGTAATTACTGAACTGCGGCCAGGGTTCCAGAAGCATCCTTTAGAAACTTTGTTTAACTGAGCAATTGAACAACTATGTATTGAGGAGGGCTTCTCAAGCAATTAATTATCTTTCTTATTAAAAAAAAAAAATAGACTTCCAACTTAAATGTATTCAGGTTCATCTTCTAATGACTGTTACTTATTACACATTTTTCAGAGAGGTTAAAGAACTGAAAACTATTGCTTCATGCATATGCCAAGGTTACCTCCCACCTACATCTTTTAAAGAACACAATAGGTAGATATTTTATTGCTCCATTCAAAACACTGTCTGCTAAATCAGGTCTTGAATGTTTTTCCTTCAGGTGTATGGCCTGTGTCTTGCAAACCAACTATATGTTCTACCATTGCTCTCTCTCTATCACCTTGTCAAAAGTAAATAGTTTATGGTTGCCAACTATGGCTAGTTTCAGCATCCAAAAGACATAAGATTGGAAAAAAGTCTTTTTACAAAGACTTTAAAGAAATATTTACAAAATACATTTCAGTTAGGACAACAAAGGTAACGCCTCCTTACTTCAACAGTACAGTCATATTTTCTCTAAGGTAATGGGCAGAAGGATTTAAGCAGAGCTATCCATTGGTTTCTGGCCTGAACAGTGTGCTAGTAGGTTTTGGAAGAGTCTAGAGAAAAGCTTGGCTGCAGAACATTTAGGAATCACAGGGGCCTTTTGGCTTTACATCTAAAAATTACAGAAGTACATACATTCAACTGTGAAAGACATTCCATTTCTGTGATATAAATGAAATAGCAAGAAGGAAAGCAATACAATTTCTTCCTTTCCCACAAAAACTATAAGGCTTGATGCCAAAAATCTATAAGGATTTTATTGCTTAAATACTAACTGGCTGCAGGTATCTGGAATCTGCAACATGTTTATTCTGATGCAAAGCCAACGTTTTTTTTTTTAATCTAGGAGAAAGTCATCCTTTTCCTACTGAAGCAGTTAAATGCCCTCTGCCTAGAATAGTCATAAATTGCTAATTTACACAAGGTCATGAGAAAGCAGAAGAGCAGAGCCCTGTGGGCTTCCATGTCATACGAATAAGGACAATCCATTCTTTTTCCTAAAGCCAGCAGCCTCCTCCTTAAGTATCACTGAGCTTGATTTGTTCCAACACAAGCATGAGGTTTGAGGTTTCTTCCTGACTGCAGCCTTGCTGACATGTTTAAAGTGTCAAGAAATTGTTTGCTTTTCCATCTTTAACATCAAAGTATTAAGTCTAAATGCAATTTTTAAAATGAAAACTTAAACATAATCCAAGGTCCAAGAGGTAGTGTCTTGGGAGTAGGTTTTTGCTGTAACCCAGCCAAACTCCAGAGTAAAACCAAATACTTCTATAAAGAATTATGCAAATTAAGTATTTGCCACTGGCATGGCCCACTCATCATTTGAGGGATGATCATATTATAAACAGCCACAAAAAAACCTTTTCTGTATGTCAAGTCACTTCAGTTTAACAACAAGGTGAATATCAACTTGTAGATAAAATTTGGCAGTTTTTCTTTCAATACAAATCCCATGAGAAGGAAACCTGCTCTAGGACAAAATGGGTGTAGAGAGACTTTATAACTGATTCACTTTTTTTGAAGAGAATTCCACATTAACCAGGCTGTATGAGTCAAAGTTCAGCACACACCTTTTCAAGTCAGGTTATGTTTTACTGCTTCAGCCTATAGATGTTAGTCGTAAAGAAGCTCTAACTTTTATTTGTGCAGGGAATGTCTTTTAGGACAAGGTAGTCATCAAAGAGAATGACTTGGAGATCTTTACAGATTGAAATGATTTTACTGATTGGAACTTAAAGCCACTGCAAGTGGTACAGTCACTGGTTATACTGTTTCTGAAACAGCTAAGCAGTATTTGCCCTGCTCTAAAGTGCTCATGCCATGAAGGAGCAAGTCTTTGAATTCATGGCTCAAACATTTCCACTATTCTGAGCTGCTACCTATATATCTACCCATCTGCATCCTGGGTTACAGCAACAGGACTACAGCCAGTAGGCCCAGGTAACTTATTTTTTCTCTTCACTTCACTTCTCTTCAGGTGCAGCATGGGAACCACCAAGATGATCAGAAGTTGGAGCACTCACCCTTTAAGGAGAGGCTGGTACAATAGGATTTGTTCAGTTGAGGAGGAGACAGCTCTAAGGGGACTCAATACTAATTCTAGCTCCACCATTTAAGAGCAGCTTTTGGAGGTGATCAAGCCAGACTTTCCTCAGTGATGCACAATGGATGGATGGAGGCAGAGGTTGAAACATGAGAGGTTCAGTCAAGCAGAGATTGTGCAAGCCAAATTGCAAGCCAAATCCTTGAGCATTTCAAGATTTGTAAGTCCAGCTAAAGCCCTGAGCCAACCAGCCTGACCTAACAGCTGACCTTGCTTTGAGCAGGAGGTGAGACTAGAGCCCTCCTGAGATGCCTTTCTACTGGCCTTATCCTGTGAACCTACCATCCTGTGTTGAGATTCAGATTTATTTTTTCTCAGTTTCATCGTAATACTTCTTATCTGTACAAAAATGGAATAATTACACATGAATCTATAGTCTGATCAAATGGTTATAGCTACATTTTTCACAGAGGGTTTCTTAATCAGAATAAATTTGATTCCTGAAAAAATATCAGTTCTTAATTATGTGAGATGCTATATTCTGTTCAATATTCAGATTTAATTCCAGGTTTGGCCAGCTTTTCTACTACAAAGCATAACTAAATTCCTGGTTTATATATCAGGAGTTGTATGCAAAACTCAAACATCATCACAGATGGTGAGTTTGTTTTTGTGACCATTTGTGAAGTGATAGTTTGTGGGTCACTCCACAATAAATGGGCATCTGGAATGGCCATTAAGGTTTGTCAAAATTATTACACATCTTCAAATGATGGTGAGAATGGGTGGGTTAAAACTTAACCTCAGTAATAAGATCCATCCATAATTGGCAGAGACTGTAACAATGCCCCAGCTGTGCCAAACCAAGAGTGAGAAGCATCCACAGTGCCAAAAGAAAATCTTGCTGAGGATCTCCTCTCAGAGGAGAAAGTCCTGAACTAGGCAGGATGTGAAGGAAACTGAGTAGCCTTAGCAAAATAAAGTAAGTTTTTCCATAAATAAAAACTGGTTAAGAAACATGACAGAGAAACTAAGAATGTATAGACACTTTTCAACGTGGAGAAAAATAATTTGTGGAGTTCAAAAGGGTTGGTAAGGGGATTATGTTGTGCTCAGATTTGGCATGGAGGAGAGGGTAAGCCCTGAAGTGACTTGTGGTTTGCTGATACATACTGTCTCATGGGTGGCAGTATCCCTTCTCCCCCTCCTAGCCACTGACAGAAGACAGAATTCTGGCACTAGTCCTGTGGTCTTATCCAGTAAGACTCTAAGGATATATCATGGAATATAAATTGTAGGAGACAAAAACAACCATAAATTATTGCAGACCAAGACCAGAAGAGAACTAAAACAGAAAAGATGTTCAGGTACACATGCTTCTGCACATTAATATTTTAATGTATGCATTTTTTGCAGTATTGACAACTCTTCTGCTGCAGCTACGCAAAATGGCTCCTGCCCTTTTGGAAGTACAATATGTTAGAATCCAAGAACACAGAAACCTTTATAAACAACTCATTAAAAAAAAAAAAAAAAGAAAAGAAGAAGCCCTCAAAGAAGCAGAACTGTAAGTCAAACACCATCAAGCTAATAAACAGAGGTTGCAGAGATTGCTTTCTGTGAAGGCTAGAGAGAGGTGTTGCCATTGTCCGAGATACTTGGAACAAAAAGGAGAGAAAAAAGGTAAAGATGGTAACAGTGGCAAAGGGGGCTGCAAGTAGCATGCTAAGGAATGAGCAGTACATCAAACTGTGAGACACAAGACAAGAATGTTTGTCAGCATTCTTATGCCATATCCTTGAATGTCTTAAGTGAAGCCATCCAAACCTCCCTTAGAGGAATACTGTGTTCTCATAGTACTGGGGTTTAGTGTTTTCCAACACAGTGAAGTCTACAAGAAGGTGCAAATATTTTCAGAATCTGAACACAGCTATACCAGGAGAACTCTTAGTTCAGACCTGACCCCAGACATATCATCAGCAATTAATTTGGGGTGGGCTTTTTTTGTTTGGTTTTGTTGGGGTTTTTGTTTGTTTGTTTGTTTGTTTGTTGTTTTGGGGGTTTTATTTGTATTTTTTTTTGTTGTTTGTTTTCATTTTTTAGGGTTTTTATTTTGTGTCAGTAGCCACTGTAGATTGATTATTCATCTTTGCACAAATGTGGGGAAAAAAGTGTCACCAGCTTATTATATGCTATTAATGTTAAACAACAACAATGAAAAAAGCCACACCTCATTTGTTAATATGATACCTTTTGTACACCTGTCACAATACTGGGAAACTGAAGGGCTTAATCTTTGATATTACATATTTACAAGCCTCACAGATCAAACTCAAATGGTGTTTCAACTGTACTTTACCTAGAGCAAGAAATGTCTAGGCAGATAGCCCAGAGCATATTTAGAGCTGCCCTGCAGTCAGTGAGACACATGAAGTGAGTATACAATGTCAAAGTACTGTAAAAATAAGTCAGCTAGTATATAATTGGATTGGATCATAGGTCTACAGGGCTAAGACACCAGAGCCATTGGTAAATTACACAGACACTTTTACTTGATTTCCTGTTTTTTTCAGCTCTGAAGTGATAATTCTGGTGAAGATGACAAAGACTGTTGAAGAGATTTTATTTAATACAGATGGACATGTTAATGCAGAGTGATCTACCCATCCCTCCAATTAGCCTACTAGGTGCAGCTTGATATAAAGCAGAGACTGGAGCCCTGAGGACATGAAGCAAGACAGGGAGAGCAACATAGCTCAGCATGTTTTCAGGAAATCCAATTATTTGTCTGAAGCTTTGAATTCAAAAGTGGATTCAGAAAGTCCTAAAGCAATTATGATTTGCACTGAAAGAGACTGGCTAAAGCCAGCAGCTAAACATTTGTATTGTTTTTGGCTTGTGTGCTCCATTTATACAGTAAGGCCCTTTAGCACAGTCATTTCAGCATGTAACTGAAATGAGTTTAGTTTTCAATAGGATTCTTCTTTCAAATAAGTCGATAAGAAACACACCACTGTTCTTATTTTTAGTGCAGACAGAAGGGCTCAGAAAAAAAAAATCTAGATTTCAAAAACGATTTGAAAACTTTTATGAGTTTCAAAGACAGTGTTGTGTTAGGTATCTTGCACAAGATGATAGTGCTAAAACATTTGCCTGGGTGAGTACCCTTCAGTTAGTCTACTGACTCTTCCTATGTTAGCATGATGTGCTATGCCAGCATAATCTGAGGCAGGAAACATTCCAACAAGATAGGCAAATCCTTTATACTGTATTTGTGCTAGTCACCTTGGTGAAGAAAAAACAAATGTAATGGTATTCTAGGCATATTTCAATGCTTTTACCACCACCAAGTCCTCTGTATTTCTGAAAATGTACCTACTAATTTGGATACTTTAATTTCCATACTTATGTATGTTGTATACATAGTCCATATATATTGCAACCTTAAACTACTTTATTAGTGGTATCAAGAGATACTTGAAACATTCTAATGAAACCAAAGTATGGAAAAATTATCTTCTAAGGTTTTATGCATTTATCTGCTGAATAGAAAATGACCCTGAACATATTTATGTAAAATCACTGCAATTTATTTTTACATATATGTATTTAATGCACACATTCTTTAAATGTCAGTTGTAGGCTAATTTGTTTTATTTTCAGAGACTTTTTAGAGATTATAGCAGAAGACAAACTTGCATTTTAGTCATATTCTTCTAATTTTAAATCATTTATGTGTCTCTTCTTGAAGATAAAAATCTATTCTGTAAAAACTCTCCTGAGCTGTAGCTGCTAGATATCTTTTTTAAATAGCAGTAAAAATACCTCATAAGCACCGTTGGCCCAAAACTGGGATTCCAAGTTCACTGGAAGTTTTTTTTTTATTTAGTTTTGATCTGACCTGCGGTGGCTGTTTCCAATGTCCGTAGCCCAGGCAGACTCTGCAGGGATCCAGGCAGGGTTCTCTTTGAACTCTGTCTTGAGTTTGCTAAAACCTCATTGAACCCAAGATGTTTTAAATGAAAGACTTCAGACTGCATGAAGTAGCATTTTTTGACAAAACTTTGTTTCCTTTGATAATTTCTGAACACTTCTATTTACAACATGCTTTGATTGAAGACAGACTGCTATGATGAAATGACAGACGTTTCATAATTATTCCCTTCCAAAGCCTTTTGGATGCAAGCCTCATCATAATTCACAAATGGATTAGTCTACTTCTCTTTGACACTGTCACTTAATAAGAACCAATGTCTACTTGAGCAATTAGATGAACATATTTTACTAGACTTCTAAAACAAAATCACAATGATAACCTTGTGAATAATTTCCATGATTAGTTATTAGAAAAACTGAATTCTGCTCAGTCTTGCTGCAAATACTGTGTCATGGGTTTTGGCCTGCCACAAAAAACCTCCAAGAATGTCTATAGAAGCTTTTCTGATGCGTCCTAAGGCTGCTTTTTGCATTAGATCTCCAATCCCAAACCATAATCACTCCTTTCTACCCTTCCAACAATTCCCTTGTCTTTTCTGATTATTAGGCCTGTTGTTCATTGATATGAAGTTTGTTTTTTGTCAGCATTGAATATCTGACACAAACCACCCCAACGTGCCAGGATAGTTACGCAGCCCTGTCCCAAGTTGTTTTGATTGTTACTGTGGAAAAAACAATGCTGTTAATCCTCTCCCTTGTATGTGAGTAGCTAACAACCAATGTAACAGAGACTGTGTTGGAAAGTGCTCCAGGCACACCACCCCTCTGATTTAGCATCTCTGGGCAGCTGACCAGACTGGCTGAAGGATGGGATGATCCTGCTGTTAGTTAATTGTGCATATGTAAAAGTTAGAATGAGACTGTCATGGTGCATAACTGCAATTAAGAAGCCAGTCTCCATATTCAGCAGTTATCATGTGGTGTTTTTGAATTAGTAAACACTCTTGCTAGTTGGTTTACTTTTGCAGGAAGCAAACATATATGTCATTTACTATACTTCCATTCGTGTTCACTCATAGAGAAGCACACAGGCAAAAGTGTAAACATTTGTGCATAAAGGACACATAAAAGTTTTTGTGATGTTTTAAAAGTGTATAGTGAAATACTAATTCCATAGATGCAGGGTGCTTTGCACATTAATGCTTCTCTGATTATTTAAATGTTTGAGAAATTCTTTACCTGCTCTTCATTCTTGCTATGAGCTGAGTCAGTCAATTCTTACAGTAAATCTCTTTGCCTTTCTCTGCTGGGAATCTACAGAAAAAACAATCTGAAACTCCCTTGTTAGGAAGGTGTCAAATCCTTAATTCAAGCAAGAAATATTTAAATAAGGAAGAAATATTTATGGATATCCTATGAATAAACCTGGAATCACAAGCATGACCAATCTTTTTCTGTATCATCCTCAGTTAAAGAAAACCCAACATTTTAATTTTTAAGGAAAGAGTAAGGTAAAAAAACATAGATTACAAAAATAATAATTAAAAAATGGATAATAACTGTATAGTATACACAATAGAAATGCATTTTGTTGGCTTAGCTTGCACCAGAACGTGGATTTTATTCATAGAATACAACACATCTCACTATGCTTCTGTTTGTTAAAATTTAAAATACATTCATACACACACACATACATGTATACAAACAAGACTTCTTTTTGAAAACAATTTCAAAAGTCAAAATATTCCAAAATATCACTACAGATACCTGTACAGCATAAAGATGCTTCATAGATCCTTTAAAAATTAAATTTTTCCAGCCATCTTGAAGAGTAAAAAATTGATTGCCAGATTGTGGCATCAGAGAAGCAGAAGAGCCACTGGTATAAAAATTTCTCTTTTCCAGTTGGGGCTATAAGTAAAGGATGTTTTGGAGAAACCTGTAAATTATATCCCTATTTTGATTGTATTTCTTTATGAAGTTGCACCTTAGTAATATTTAAAATTATGAAGTAGCTGGTCTCTCTTTCTGAAAAGATACAAACTGTGAATATAGTGCCAAAATCTGTACCTTTTGCTTCCCTGGTGGAACTTAAGACAGAACTGACCCATGAAGTCCTAAGTAGTTTAGTTTAGTCTATCTAAGTGCCTCTCTTCTAAATATATTGCATTTCATCAAGCCTATTATTTGAAGGCATTTGAAGTAGATTTCTCTTTGGAAAAGAAGACAAAGAAGCTCTACGGGGGTGTTCTCCATTAAAAGTCTTACTGGGCTGCAAGTTTGTTTGTTTGGGGTTGGTTTTGTTTTTAAAAAAAAACCTTCCCATTCTCTTTTCCATAATAAAGGTTTTAGAGTTTATAGCACAATGATGCTTTGACAACAGCAGTCTGTGGTGGAAAGCTATTTTTGACTTTGATTAGTAAGCAATAAGCCAGATTTCAGAAACCAAGCAGTCCTTTGGAATTCTAAGAATTAGAATAAAGTTTAACTTGAATAGATTTTATTTCTCCTTTTATTATTCTGAACATTAAGTGCACACTTTGGTGTGTAGTAAAATAAAATTATTTATGAATTGTGAATAAACTTATTGTGAAAAATTTATCCAGTGAGGATGGTGTTGGATTGACTCCTTTGTGACCACATGGAAAAAAACTGAACAGGTGTATATTCACAGGTATGTAAAACTCCACTATTTACATTAAAACAAAGCTAAGCCTTTACAAACCATGGCTTAATGTTTTCCTCAAGTCAGGTTTAAAATACTGGTAATCCCTATATTTAATGCCCTTATAACATCTGCCTTTATAGAAATGACATTATGATGGTAGATTTAGCTCAGATGACTTGATATTGCTAAGGAGGGCAGCTGAGGAGGGGGCAGGACAACACCTGTTTTGTGGAGCCTTATGGAGAAGCTTGTGTGGAAGTCCTGTGATTCCTTTCAGTTTCCCTTCTCTAATCACTGTCATAGCTCACTGCTCCCCTTGCCTGAATTCTCATCCCCCAGTACCTTGAAGCTCACTTTGAGTTTTAATTTCACAGAATCACAGAATAAGCTGAATTGGAAGGGACCTAGAAGTATCACTGAGTTCAGCTCCTGGCCCTGCACAGGACATCCCCAAGAGTGACACCATGTGCCTGAGAGTATTTTCCAAACTCTTCTTGAACTCTCTCAGGCTTGGTGCTGAGACCATTTCTCCAGAGAGCCTGTTTTACTTATATCTTCATTTGTAAAATTTTAAAAGTTGTTTGTTCTTTCTTTTTTTCTTGAAATCTCCTTCTGTCAGTGTGTTACTGTTGAATTAGATTCCACTGCAGGAAAATAGACCAAGAAAGTAGTCTGTACATTAAACAAAACAATTTCATTAAAAGTTTATTACATTTCTCCCAGCTTCCTGCTTTTGAAGTTAGATATGTCTACTGGATGTGGCTTTTTTGGAGCTATTCCAAGCTCCATCACCTTATGAATTGCTCTGACACATTTGGCTACCATGATAAGTATTCTATGTCTTATGACAACAGGAATCCCAAAGATTTTTTTAAATTCAGCTTCAAGAATTCCTGATCTGGTTAAAGATGAAGAAATAGGTGCCGAAGAACAAGACCCCAGGCACTAATATTTTATCTGAAGAGCTGATAAAACTGCTTAAAGGTACCAAAGCAAAAGAGGAGTTTGTAGCACCTGGCCAAGTTATGGGTGAACAGATTTGGAAAGAATAATTCAGGATATGCTCTGGGGACAAGATGAGTTTCAGAGTCTGAGTAAATTTATATAAGTTTTTATAAGCTTTTCTCCACCTTAATTGTGGTTTCAGGAAAGTATTTCTCTCCTTAACAGAATTTGTTTTCTAAGGAGGGGAGTTATTAATGAACATTTCTGTCCACCTTCCCTGCATCAGAAGTTGGTTGTACTAGATACTGAACAAGGAACCTGGAATGCAGGACATCAAACTATGAATAACTGCGGGATACTTCTCTGGGGTTTGGTACATCAGGAAATCACTGCCCTGAATCTTCTTATACCCTTGAGCTAATTAGAGAATTCATTCACACAAGGTTCTACAGGTATAGAAGCGCCAGTCACCTCCTCCTATGCAACAGGACACAAAAGTCAGCTTATTTCTGTCTTGAGTGCCAGTCTCTGCCCAAGCACTTTTCATCTTGCAATACAGATTTCTCAAGCAAAAGCCATAATTATTCACTTTAGGATTTGTTAAGGTAAGTGCTCTGTTATTGTGTTGGAAGCTAAGTTTGCATTGACAAATCAACATCAGTGGAACTGGAGGGGAAAAAATGAATTACTCTAACCTACTGGACAACACAATTATAGAGAAAGAAGTAATTTGAGTTTTATTCCTCATCCAATGCTTCTTGAAATACACTGTACCCTGGAGCTTGAAGTTACCCAGCTCCAGGGGCAGATAAATTGAACTCAAACTGCAAACTCCTGTAGATCTCTTGCATTGCCCCCTGAACAAAGAGCAGTGTACTCACCATTCTTTGGGGTTGTTTTAATTTCAATTTTTTTTCACTTTTTCTTCAATTTTTTTTAAGTCTTCAGTTTTTTTAAATATTCCAATTTATTTTTGTTCAAGTGGCTATATAGCTTAAAATATATTCTGATTCTTAATTTTTGCATTAGTGTACTAGGCATGGCCCATTTTTTAGGGTTTTTGTTTCTTCTTCTCCCTCCTCCCCAGGATTTATACTAAGCAACTCTGAGATGAAAGCCATGATTGAATTAAAAGTGTGCAAATTCAGAATTACTGCATTGTTTTCATAACTAAGCTGTGGTCTATTGTATGTGCTGGGAAAATAAAAGATAAATACTTTTATTAAAATGTTGATGTATTTTTAAAAATGGAATTATTTACTGCAGTTTGTGAATGATTTCTTTACATGTTTCTGGTTTCCATGTTTAAAATTACAAGAACCAATGAAGAGCCTTATGGGAATCTCAGAAGCAGTTATCTTGCTTTCCTTCATGGCATAGGTGGTCAACCTCTTTAAGTACCCCTAAATCCTGCCCCGTTCTTCACCCTCAGAAAATGCAAACAAACTATGGTAGTTACAGCAGAGAGAGGTAAAGTGGTGATCATCTCTTCTAGCACAGCTGCAGTGGCAACCTGCCCCAGGAATTCTGGCTTTGATTGTAATTCTCTGAGCACTATCCCTGAGGAAACTTGGTCAGCTGTTCATTGTCCATTGCTACTCCAAAGCGATGTCACAACTGCCTGACAACAAACCTTGCTGTCAGAGCAATGGTGCACCCAAATCCTACATCTTCTAAAATTTCTGTATGTTCTCAAGGGGATGAGAGGATTGGTGTGAAAATGTGCTCTTTGCTATATCTTGATGTGCTATATGAACACGCATTAATATTTAACTCTGAATCCTTACAGTAGCACAAATAAGAAGGTAACGCCCAGCAGTGCTTTGCCTGTCCTATACCCATTTTTTTGTTGTTGTTGTTTCAGAGTGTTAGTAGGGAGAGGAAAGGATTTATATTTTTTTATTCATCAGGAGAGCAAATTCCAAACCACAAGTCCCAGGAGTCAAACAGAAGGTGCTCAAATCAATTGTTCTGTTGCTGCTAAGTCATAACTTGATTTTTCCATCAGCAGGCTGAGGCACTCTACCTCTACATATTCAACACATACTTGCATTCCTGCCTTGCTGAACTCATCAGAGATGCCTAACTTCTCTTCCACATAGCAAAGACAAACTTTTTATGATCTAAGAAACTCAAGCTGCTTTACATGTTACAGCTTTGCAAGTTCAATGGCAAAACACCCTCCAGACCATGCCCTTCTATGTATACCAGAGCTCTGTAGGTAAAAGGATTATTGGTGTGGCATCCGTACACACCTGGCAGGCCCACACAGACATTCTCCAGAGCAATAAATGTGCACAGAAAGTTAATAAGAAGAGTCCCCACTCCCTAAAAAATATCTGGGTTTAATCACTTAAATAGCTGATTATATAAAATCTCTTTTTTGAGGTTTTGGCTTTTATTGCTTAAGATTTTACTTAAAACTTCACTGAAATAAATGTGAAATGCATTAAAAATAGCTTTTTTTTCAATATGTGGTTCCATCACCAGAGTACTTTTGCATTGTTATTGCAGGCATTTATTTGCTTATATCACATCTGATACTGAGATGCGTGGTAACACATATAATGCCTGGTTTTGCTTCATGGTTTGCACAAATTTATAATGGAGAGTTAGTCAGCCCTACAATGTCTGAATCGAGTTTATTACATTAACAGATATAAACAATGCAATATTTGAGCTCATAAATGTGCAGCATGTCTTGTATTTATGATCAGCAGTTTACATCATCTTAGAAAACCTGTTTGGCCTATGTGGTATAAGAGATCTTTCCTATGGCTACATCTTGAGATTCTAAGCTCCCCTTAATTCTGGTAGAGAACAAGCTGCTGAAAATTTATTTATACTCTGGTATAAAAGGCATGAGACCATTTATTTAAAAAGAGACCTCTTATTTAAAACAGGAAGTGACTTATCTTTGGTGAGCTAGTACCCATTACAAATAAAGATTTTTTCAGTTCAGTCCCACACAGGGAGTGTACAATTTGCAATGTGGAGTCCTTGTTATTGGACAGCTTTAGAAGGTCAGGTGCTTACTCATTAAAGGGCATTTCTAGCTTACAGGTTATTTGTAAAAAATATCAAACTAAATTGTGGTTTCTGGTAGAAATGCTGGCAATAGCAAAAAAAATGCTCTGATATTTTGACCTCATGATTTTACATGATAAAAGACCATCAAGACTGAACAATACAAACAGCCAAGGGTGCATTAAACTAAGCAGATTTTTTTTCATCTACTTCCAATTTAGTCTTATTTAATTTAGTTTTTAATAAAATGCATTTCTGTTAGCCATCACTTCACCCTATTTTCTGTACAGCTTCAAATGACTGCCTTTTACAGCTATGAATAGCCAAAGCAAAAATCTATAGTTACATTAGTTGCAGGTTATTGGTCTATAAGTGCTCATTAAACACTACACTTATTCTTTTCAATTTACAGTGTTATTTGTTTTCTTATTTCATTGGCTTTGATAGGTCTTTTAAGACTTACTTTTGTGAAAGTATCCATGCCTCTGACAGTACAGCATAGCCAAGCTCTACTACCTGAAGCTGTAACTCTCAACTCCTACCCACTCTCTTGAAACTTATGATGATCAATGATCAAAATATATGTAGATAAAAATTAATTTGAAGCTGAGAAGAGTTTTTGCATCTGACTTATTTAAACCAGGATTATTTAGGATTTTTGTTTTCCCTATTTAAAAGGATCATGGAAAAACAGAATGAAAGCATATAATTATTTATGGTTGGGAAAAATATATTAAACAAAAGTGTTAAGCTTAAATGTAATATTTTGATATTTTAACTTTTTTTAAAAACCTTGGCAATCTAATTTGGTGTCTAACTGAATTGATGGCAGTTGATTTAGATTTTATATTCATTTATTTTGGGACAAATATGGAGGTCTAGTCTTAGTAAACACCTCCCAAGATGGTTCCCAAAGACAGTGACTTTAACAAAACTGCATTTGTTATAATTTTAGTTGTTAAAATAAATGGAGAAAGTGTGAAACAAAGAAAAACAAAAATCCACACCAAAATTTACACTTGAGGGGATTTTAAGTAACAGGGAAGAAATTTATCTTCAAAATCAAAGTTTTCAATCTGATGCTAGATAATGGGGGAGGAGGGGTTTAGAGCTAAACATATCTAATTCATATTCTGGTTGTGTGAGGAAACTTGATTATTTTCTGAAATTTAACTTAATTTTATAGTTATATATATTTTCTTCTTTTGCTGACAATAAATACATCTTGGTCATTCAAACAGTGACAACAGCAAGAACAAGATATTTGTATAAAAACCAAAGATTTGTGATTTTCTGTTGGGGAAATGAGACTGTCATCCTAGAAAAAGAAAAAGAAAAAGAAAAAGAAAAAGAAAAAGAAAAAGAAGAGGGTCTGGGGTGAAAAAATAGGTACCATGTAGTTAATGAAATGACAGGTGAAAAAAACCCAATCAAATCTGCTTGAAATTACAAACTGATCATCAGGACCATATAATGAAAACCTTTCAAGGACTGTTAGGGTGGCTGTTTTGATCTGTCCCAGCAAGGTGCTCATGAGTTTAAGAAAATATTTGTTTATTAAACCAGTTCTGCATTCATGGCTGGAAAGAACTGTTACATTCTGTCTATAATGTATCTGGGTTTTACAGCTTCTGAAACAAAATTTTCTACCGCATTGTGCCTTTTGAAGTGGAGTCCTGGTTCCTGGACTGGTATTGTTTAAGAAAAATAGGGAAGAAATTTAGAAAGTGGTCTTGTAGTAGTCATCAGGTGTCATTCTGATAATCTTACTGAAAGGGAGTAAAAAGACTGGGAAACTCTGTGAAATAGATATGCTTTGAGCAATTAGATATGTCAGCTGATTATCTAAAATCTACTTCAATTAAGAGATTTTTTGCATCACTCTTTGCATGCCTCGATTTTAGTTCCATGTAACAATTTCTTACAGATTCCATATTAATACAGGAATAGAAAGGAGTGTGGAAGGTTCAATAGCGCAGTTCATGAATATATGTGAAATAGCCTTTTTTTGGTAAACTCTATGCAGGATCACTTCTATACCAAATGTTTTTTGTTGGTTTTTTTTTTTTTTTTTCCAGATCGGCCAAAGAATAGTCCTTTATAATAGTAATAATATATTTCACTTCTCATTTCACTTTGCTCATCCTACTCATTCCTTCCCAACAGAATGCATGATCTGTCCTTGTGGATTTAATCACAGTGCTTCCCAAGTCCAACTGAGCTGTGTCTTTTCTACCCTTTCTTCACTGTCACTTCTTCCGGTACCACCTCCAACAAAGCAATTAATAATGAGTTAAATTTCTTAAAGGATAAGTAGTTTGGTTCAGTGACTGAGGAAGATCTTTTTCAACCCACTAAATGTTATATTTGGGGAGGATGTTGCCGTGAAAGAGGGTTTTGGCTGCTTAAACAATTACCATAAAATGTATTGGCAAAAAGCAGGTTTTAATATGAATTTGTGAAGGAACAGATTTACCGAGTTCAATGTCAAGGTTCACTCTTTTACTTCCTACATGGATGAAACGGGCAAAGAATCAATTCGGAATGATTCACATGGACATCAGGGATGCAAAAAGATAAGGATGCAAAAGGGTATGGTAGCACTTAACCAGTGATTAACTTAACATTTATAAAGTAATTCAATAGCATTAACTACAATTACAACAATTATTTAATTACAGATCCAAGACAACAACATTTATGCTATAATCTATTTGCACACACATAGGAAGAGAAGTGCATACACCTGTATCCACATGTGTGCCTATCAAAAATTCTCAGGTCCAGTGAAATATGTCAAAGTCCTTTGTGTTTCTCAACAGGCCTGGGTTGTGCCTTGATAAGTGTGTGTGGACAGGGAGCATCAGACTAGGTCTTATCATCAACAATGACCTTTTGAATATTGCAAACTTGAAGGGCAGGAGAATGTACCAGAACAGATATTTAATGGCAAATCCATCAATTGATAGAGCTATCTGATAAAATTTTGCCATGCCCACATGGCTTTGTTATAGGAGCATAGCCTGTGAAAGGTTATGAGTGAGTTTGTTCTTCCAGGAGCTGTCCATAGTCCATGGCTGAACCTACTGCCAGAAAAATGTGATCTAACAATGGTTATTTGTAATTAATGGGAGCTCTCCCTATATCATTATTGTAAACTATGAACTATTAGAGTATCATGAGTATCTTGTTGAAGAATCATCATATTCTGGGAAGATAAAATGTTCCAGTGCAAAACCAATTAAAAATCTTTATTTTAATTTATTTTGTAACTGCTATAGTGAGTAATAGTTCATCGAGGCCAATCTATGAAATAAGTGTGTAAGAAAGGTCTTACACTCTTCTCAGTCATGTTGTTAGGAGAGTTTCATGCTGTCTTAAGTGCCATGTATTTTCACTCTGTGAAACATAATTTTTATAATATTCTTGATTCTGGTTTCAACGGTATTGATAATTCTTTCATTCTTTCAATGTAATTTAATCTGCTATCAAAACCATTTTTATCAAATATTTTCAAGCTAGGAAATATTTGATATTTGATATAGCTAGCACAAGCTAGGTCCTTTGTGCCCATGCCAACTAAGAGAGGATGGTTCAAGTTACTATTGAAGATGGTTAGTTCTGATGGACACTTCAGTCATAAAATATAAAAATATTGTTAATTGATTACCCAAGCACAAAATGAATGCTCTCAAAAAAGGCCAAAAATAAGATATAAATGCTTAATTTAAACATAGTTTAAATATTTCTACATGGAAAATTGTCTGACCTACAATACTACTAGCTAATTAAATTAGTCAGAAAGGTATTCTTAGCATTATTAAGTTCTTCTAGTAGGAAAATAGAACATGTGATATATTAAAAAATTGTAAAATTTACATTTAAAAAATTAAATAAATGTAAAAAACAGGAAAAGAAAACACTTACTAGAAGGAAATTGTATGAACATTTATTTTGCTATGACAGAATGAAAAGGGAAGAGAAAACAGTATTTAAAGGCACATTTTACACCCCTTTGAGATAGTTGGATTATGATTTCACCTCTTCCTTTGCCCTTGTCCTTGCCCTTATATTACAGTTTAACTAAGAGAGTATGATATATTCTTTTCTCAAATGCATGCATATAATTTTTTAATTTTTTTTCTGCTTCAGCCTATCCTTTACAAAGGCTGCCAGTGTTGAACTGTGGTAGATCTTGAATTGTTTTCCTTTTTTTTAACTCAAGAGCAGTTGTTCTACCATGTGAGGTTTAAAGAAAAAAAAAAAAAAAGCCATTTTTAAAATATGTGTGTAAGGCTTGTAGCCTTTCCAGAAAGCCAGATTTTTTTAAAAGCCAGAATAGGACCAAAATATTTGCTGTAAATTTCCTTTTAGCATCCAGGCAATTAGCTCATTTTTCTTTTATCTTCCATAAGCTCAGTACTCTTTGATGTTTTCAAAACTGTCAGGGAAGTGGCCTTTGATGTCTTCAAATCAAAACTTGATATCCATCTGGAAGATACGCTTCAGTCAAGTACACATTATTCAGCTCAGTGCAAGGATAACCAGGTGAAATTCTACAGCCCATGTTTCAAAGGTAGCCAACCAGATTAGCTAATGGGTTTTTTGCCATTACATTTTATGAAGCTATAAAAAATGAAGCACTATGCATCTTTATACAGAGCCTCAAAAGGGAATCGTAAAAAGAAGTATGAGAGAAAGCAGACATTGGTACAGAATGATGAATTTTAGATCATGATGTGACATAGAACATTTGGGAAAAATCAGAAATATCAGAGGAGGACAGGTTTTTATGCAAAAAAATGTCCATTGCCGATACAGCTGTAGAGCTTCCATTCTGTGGTTACTCTTACTCAGAGTAGCAACATAAAGTAGAACAAAAGATGCCTAGAAGAACCATAACCAGCCAACAACAAATATCTGATCCTTGCAGAGTTAAGTAGACCTTTTCCATTGTCTACATTCTTGTCTGGGCAAGTTATTAAGTTCCATCTCATTCTTATGAGATCTTTTCAGCAGTGCTTTGCAAATCTGGAAGTACGAACATAAAGCAGCAGGTAGCAGTAGAACTATCTCTTCGACTGGATAATGATTTTGAAATTTGCTGTCAGAGCTCCTTCTTATACAATCTGTGCAATATCAGTAGTCCCATTCTCAGAGGCAAAAGGCCTTCAAGTTCTAAAAACTCACAATATATACACCATTTATTTACCCAAGAGTCAACATAAGCCTGCGCTGTCGAATTGTCACAAATGTTCACATTAAATACTTTTCCATTTCTGCTCCTATATATTTTGAAAGTAATTTCTCATCTATGCATTTTTAAACATGCCTTTTTCCAAATGATGATTTGTGTATTAAAAAGTGTTTCATTTAAATAAGTCCCTGTAGTCTTGTAATTTACAATGCTTAGTGAGACTTCTACCATTCCTTGACAAAGGTGCAAGTTCTTGGAACACGATGTTTCATCTTATCTTTCACTGTTTTGTTTTCCTTTTCTTGTTGTCATCAGATTGCTCTATCAGAATTTCCTAAAGGCTGAGTTAATGAAACATAGTTCATAAGCAAAAGATGTAGTGACTATACTAACTCAATTCCTCTTTGTGCTTGCTGATTGTTGTCATTGTTCTTTTGAGACAAATAAAAGGACTGAAGTTATATTAAAGAGCTTCATTTTCTGTCTTGGCTCTTCCCAGCCAGAATGCTATCTAAGGATGAGTTATACCTACTTGGTATAAAGTTTAACATGCAAACTGACACTCTCTTCCAATTATACTAACAAACAATTTATTCCTCAATGAGGGAAATGCCTGATTCCCTAGTCAGGCCTTCAGACATTTTGGAAACATTTTTTGGGGTCTTCCAGTACATCTGGCAACTCCAGGACAGTGTTACAGAACAGAGATAAAAGAAACTTCTAAATGTGTCTGCATTGGCATATACATGCCAATATACATAGCCCACCACCTACATCATATGTAAAATCAAACCAAATAGCTGGTATAAAACACGCCTCTCCACAGGATTCAATTAATTTCTTATATGTATATTGATTCACCTGCCACTATTCTAGAATTAAATGACTGTAACTGAGTAGAATTTGGTTGCCTTCACATTAGGAATAAACTGGATACTGCATCAACATTTCAGGGAAAAGTAAGTCAGAATATTAGCCTAAGTGCAAATATTTAAAAGTTTACACATAAAAACATATGCAAAACACTTGGTGAGTGCACACAAGCTGCAACTGCATACTAATGAAAAAAAATATGCTTTCTGAATAATGTTTTTAAATATGCTGTCAACAATACACAGAATGCCTCATGTTAAACCTACAAATCTTAAGAATCTTTTTTAAGGAGTTTTAAATTACTAAAATTCTTTTCTAGGAATAAAAAAGAGAGAGCCCCACTCAGCTTTTCTACTGGCATTTTGATCTCTTCTAGCACACCTATACCTGCAATTGTTATGCCCTTTATAGAGCCCTATAGTCTCTACATAACTTCATTCTAATTCTGAATTTTGGTCATGTAATCAGAGAAGAAACTTATTTTTAGGGGTTTCTTATCTAATTCATTGAACCAAAACAACCAACCAACCACAAAACCAACTCCAGCAAAGTAGCTTTTATTAATGCTGAGATATGAAAAGCCCCTTTGTGAGAAACATTCTGTCACTCACAAGCCTCTCTAAAAGTGGCTGCTGTGTACATCCCTTTTGAAACTTTTCTCTTAATTTTTCCCCAATTCCCCTGAATTAAGCCACCATATCTCAGGTCATAGCAAAGGCAGCAGCAGGCCAGAGTGAAGGCTGCTCATGCTGTTGCACATTGAAGAGAGAGTGTTGACCGCTGTGAGAATCATAAACCTCTCAGTTTGATGATCAACTGAGCAGTAAATTAATTAATCATCATTTTATGCCTCATCAAGCACTTTGCTGAGGCTCTCAACAGGGGCCAGCTCAATTAGCCAATGGGAAGCAGACTGTTTTGTTTAGCTGGGTGAGTCTTCCATAAACAGAGGAAGCTTTGACAAGCTAATAAATATGTCATCTGTCTGTGTCACTAGCTGCAATGTGGCTCCACCTGTAAAGTAGTGGGATTATGCTTGGTATGTTGGATAGCAACTTGAAAGAATGAGAGCGAGTTATCCTAACTCCTTCTCAAACAAAGCACTTCTCATAGTGTACCAGGATCTTTAGACAGTGAATTTAGGTTTGATTTTTAGGAATCAGATACTTATTTTTGACTACTTAAACATATATTTATTTCCTTTTATAACAGATTCTTGTTTGGCACAGTAAAACCAGATACATTTATAATTTTAAAAGTCTTATTTCCATTTATTTCCTCCCTAGAAAAAAAGAAAATGCCCACTCTCCACAATGAATGCTGGTGATAACAAGTTTCTCAAGGTAAAAGCTTTTGATTAAGTGGGAATAATGCTTCTGTCAAAGCAGACAGGTTTGAAAAGTCCTTGTATCAAATCCTGCCGTTCCACTGAAGTCATCCAAATTGCATCAATCTAACTGCAGCCAGAATTCAGCTCCTGTCTCATTAGGCATTTCATCATTCAGAATGGAAAACAGAGATCTGCATTTAGAACTTTCAGCCTTTAACCAAATCACTGACTGTTGCAAATTTGTGCCACTGACTTTCATGTACTTTTATGGTCATAAGGGCCCATTATGAGTTTCTAATCTGATTTTCTGCATAACCTTTGTCTGAACAAGAGATAATCACTAGCATATCCAGTATTTACTGAAAGATTTCAGGTGGTGGAAAATCCAGCACATCCTTGGATAAGCAACTCCTATAATTAATTATCACCACTGATAAAAATGTGCACCTTATTTCAGATTTTATAACTTCAAAATATTTATTTATATTTTTCCTAAATATTGTTCCAGGAGAAGAGACCCTAGGTTTCTTTTAACATATTTTTTCAAAAGAAGCAGCTCTCCCAATTTTTTTGCCTCTTCTTTCTTGGAAAAATTAGCAATACTCTTGGGAGACTGAATAACATTTTCATTCAGTCAGCACCCCATAGTATTGTGCATAATACTGATGTATTGCCAGAGCTGGACTGAAGCACCTTCTCCCTCCTTGTCCTTGGCCATACACACTCAAATTTTAGTGAGATACATGTTACCTTTCTATAGTTTTGTGAATTTTGTTCCACTCCCTGGTGTTGGACAGCACAGGCTAACAGGAGTGGCAAGTTGATAACATTTTGGTACAATGGTGTCAGAAAGGCAGAAATGATGAATGGATGACTTGTTAGGAAGAGTGTCTACAGAGCACTTGTCTCACTAGTGCCAAGGCACAGCATGGCTCACAGTCCAATGTAGAAAGTGCTTTGGTTTCCCAAAAAATAGGTGTAGCAACAGCAGCAACGTTTATAAGTGGTGACTCCAGGATCTCCTCAAATGTTCACACAGGCTAGAAAGACAATTCTCTACACTTGTCCCTCCAATCGGTAGGAATGGTAGCAGCTCAACTGGAAATAACAGCTTAAACATTGGAAACTTATTTATAAATCACAGCCGAACTTGGAACCTTCTCCTAGAGTGAGGTCATTGTCTGAAGGAGTGCAGGTTGCTCCCTGTATGGGTTCTTCATAGGTATAGCTCCACCTGTTTCTGAACAATGTACATTCATAGAAAAGTTATTCTGTAATCCTTCCGAGTCCTTGCAAAGGCTAGAGTGTAAAAAATCTCTGCATACTCTCGTAAATGACTGCACACAGTGACGATTCCTTTTAGCTGTTCTATTTTAAACTCCGTCAGTCTGGTTTTAATCCATTTACTTTTCTGCAGTGATTTCACACAGGACTAACTTTTGGCTATGTGAAGTGACATGTGTTAGAACCTTCCTGTAACAAAAAAATACCCACAGGGGAAAAAAAATAACAAAACCAAAAAAAACCCCAACAAAACAAAAAAACCCACCAAACTATGAGCTAAAATGAGCTCCTCAATACAGGTTGCTATATAGATATCATGAATCGTGCCTTTTCTCAGACAAAAGGAAAAGAAACATCAATGGAAATTAGGCACTGGCAGAAAAAATGAAAATATAAAGCTGCCGCTTATGCAGCTTTGGGTGGTAAGGGCTTTCTGAAATAGTGGAAGTAACAACAGCATAAATGAGAGCTTCTGAGGAATGGTGAGGGGGAAAAGAGGCATACAGTGACTTTTAATAGAAGACCTGTCAGTATAACACAGCTGGCCTAGAGAAGAATTGATCCTACCTTTTATCAGGCTGATGAGCCCTACACACAGCTGTACAGATATACCTACAGACACCTCTCTCTGCAAAATTCTAGTTCCTCTGAAAGGCAATATTGATTTCATTTGACCAGTCTACTTCCAATAGATAAGACTGATAATTGGTCATCACCAAGTTTCTAGTATCTGGAAATGTGGTGTCATGGTTTGTTTTGAAGTAAGCTTCTCACAGAATTCATGCATGGAAATTCAGAATTGTGTTACCACATATGTCCATAGGAAGGAATATTTGAATTCCATAATATCTTTTTATATACTTCTGTAAGAAAATTTAAGCACACATGCACTCTTCAAAATTTTGCTGCTGTTGCCTAGGTAAATGGGCATCGGTATATATTTATTTCTCACAAAACATTTTATTATACATAATTATTTCAAAGTATGAGAAGGTGCCAAATGATGCAGCAATAAATTTCATAAATTAAAAACAATGAGTTTGATTTCCTGATATTTATAAAACTATTTTTCTTCCCTGACTATTCAGATGAATGGCTGATGTTTCATCTAAACTCAGCAATTTTGTCTTACAGTGGTTGGTGTGAACATTGGTTTCTGCTTCAGGTCATGTGGGTTCAAAACTCTAGAGTTTCACTTTGAGTTTGATGATTGCTTACTGAGAACCATTTGTCTTCACTCATATAAATCAACCTACATTCAGCAAGAATAGGCCATGATTTCGTCAATACTTCAAAACATGAGTGGACATTTAGCATGTTTTTAATGGTTATAGATTTCAGAGTGAAAATTTTGCAGAGTGGTACTCAAAAAAAATCTTTGGTAAACATCTGTGTTTCTAGTTTGCATATCTTTCACACTTACATTTCAATGTCTCTTGAAAACTGCAGAGATTTTTTTTTTAAGCTTGTAACTTAAAAAGAAACCCAATCTGAAATGGGCTTCTAGTGCACTCACATGGACAGACATTAGAGCCTGATCAGAGGCTTTCACCAACCTCAGGGAACACTGGACTCTGGGCCATTACTTTGAATATGTTATTACAAATCCAAGTAATGATAAATTACATAAAGGAAGAACTTTTAACTTTGCTTTCCTCTTCTAGAAATCTCTGTATGCCACTAGTCTTAAACCAGGAGCAGTGGTTGACTTCAGCTCATTTTTCCACGCTGCTTTTGTGGATAATTTTCAGTGATAATTTTAATTTGTTCACAATATGAAATTTGCTCTGCCTTGTTCTATTTTACGATAATAATTCTTAAAGGTACTTTGAAGTGAAAAACTCGGAATAATCATAAATCTCGCTGTCATACAGACATATGTGAGCTTTCTTTTGAAAGCTTCATTGTTACTCATCTTTCCAACCCCATACTTTCCATCCTTTATCCCTTTTATGAAGGGTACAAACTTTAAATATTTTACAAACTCTACTCACAACTCAATTACATTTTGACTAATTATATCACATGAATTTTGTCCCTCTTGTTTTTGTCCAAGATTAATACTGGAATGTGTCAGATGAGTTTATAGACTTATTCATCCAAAGGTTTATAGACCTTTATTCATCCAAAGTGTAATGCTGCAATGAAGAAATGTGTAGCACAAAGAAACTTCACTTAAGAGCATCGGGAATATGACTATGCTGATGTTTAAAGAACAAGATCTAATCTGGTTTCAGGCCTACAGCTGAAAATCATCTTTCGTGGAAGTGTGCCTGCCAAGGTTATTGTAAAATTATCCCAGGCACCAAAGTGATGAATAGTCCCAGCGTTTGCTGTGATATGGATGCCATCCCTGTGGGGCTTCACCAAGCGGGATTTTTCATGTGGACAGACTCACATGGAGGACAGATGGGAAAGAAAACAAAATTAGTTGATCTGAGCTTGAGCAAAATCCATCTTTCCTTTGCTACCCAGATTGTGCACTTGCTTTTTTTTTTTTTTCCCAGGCATGGAAATGTGTTAAATTATACAACTCTTCCTCTTTTTCCTTTATGTCCTTTATGGACTTATCTGAACCTTTTAAACTGACCTTGGGTTTAGTGCTAATTTGCATTCTTGAACTTTCATGCCAGCCTAATTTTAGACATGCTAAGCAGCAAGCCTAATATTGATCTAAGTTAGCACAAAAATACTGTGTCTACAGTTGCATTAATAACAGCCTTAATTCAAAGTTGAAGACAGGCAGTTCTTAATAGCAAAAAAAGTTTCAACTGAAAATGATCACTCAAACTTAGCTTTGTGAAAGTCCAACTAATGAACCAGCCAAAGAGCAACAGAGACATGTAACAGGCAGGCAGGCTTCCCAGGAGCCAGTCCTGGGATGATACCAACAATCCCACTGACAAAAGCACTGAAACCAGTGCCATGCAGAATTGGGGCCAACCATGGTTTGGGCAGCACATCTGGGAGAAATCAACTCTTAGGCATTTTTAAAGCTTGACAGCGAAAAGAAGTCTCTTTGATACTTGCGCCATTATGTGCTGGTGACAAAGAAGGAAGGAAGGAGTTAAATTATGCTTCCGTTGCATCTGCAAATGTTGTAGTTTGATTCTGAGATAACTAAAATGTTGCAAATCTCATATAACATATTTGCCTAAAAAACAGGTTATGGATAAGTCACTATTAGACTGTTTTAAATTGTCCACATAATTTAAAATTTATTGTTAACTTCACATCATCGTGTTTTGGATGTAGGAAGTATTAAGCCAATAACTGTTTCACAGGGGATAGAAATGCAACAAATACTTGGTATATTTCTCCATCCCCATTTCTCTCTTAATCAGATTTCCCAGGGTAAGAGGTTAAACTCAGACAGTCAGCAGGGATGTTAGGATTATTTAACTGCAATATAAGTAACACCTTAAGAACTGATTTGTCAGAATGAATTGCAGTCCAGGGTGCTTTGAGTTTTCAACTAAATTTGCTCTTGAGATAAAAAGCACTTTTTAAAGAATCCCAGTTCCTGTTCTAACCATTCCCCCACCCTCGCCTCCAAGGCATTTCTTATAACTCTGATAAAATCACAGACCAGGTGCTCCAAGACTTTCAAAATAATAAATTCCAATCTGTCACTAAAAAAATAAAAGGTTAAACAAGTTTGTAGAGGTAGTCTGTTCCAGGTGTTATTTTGAAATTGTATGCCTAATTTATCATTTTTCAGTAATAGTTACAAGTGATAAAGATCATGTAAATACTCTGTATTAGAAATAAGCTTTCATTTTGTCATGCAGATAGTACTAATGACTAAATAGACTTTAATCAGGAGATCTCCACCTACTAACATTAGGACTGAAGAGTAATGTTATAATCATATTTTCTCTAAAATAAAATGCTTGAGCTATAGAAGCAAAAACAAAATGAAAGTCATACACTGATTATATAGCAGTTTTTATAAGAACCAGAAGCATGAAAACTTTTCACAAATCACCTACTTTGGAACAGACTCTGCCTAGGTTCAGTGGGTATGTCTATCAAGTGGAACGAGGCAATGGAAACTGCTAACATCTTCCATATGTGGCAACCTTTAAATTATAGTACTATTTTGGATACAGTGAACAAACTGTTCTGAAACAGCAGTACGTCAGATGGGTGGCTGGGTTTACCTGTAGTTCCTCTTCTGCTGTTTTCAGTCAGTCTTACACAGTTCTAATTCTGCTATCTTCTCCATTATTTATTAAAGTATATAACTAAAAAATAACCTCCGTTTTGCTCAAGAGCTCTGAAATGTGTGCTTTGGCCTATCATAAATCAAAGAAAAGGCTATCATTCTCAGCCATTTGAAGTTAGGAGGAAAATCCAGGCCCCAGTTAAACAAAGTGCATGTGTATGTTCTTGAGTGCCATTCAATTCAGTTTTTCCTTACCTGCAGAATAGGTTGCTCCGTCTCTGTCAGAGTCTGCAGACTTTAAATCAAGTGTGGCAGCATTTGGGGTAGCATTATGCTGCAAGCAGGTACTAAAGGCTTATGGATAGGCTTCCACATGTCTATATATATTTTTTTTTCAGGGGTTCCATAAATGACGAGACGGTGCCTCACCCGAAAGTGAAAAAAATTCTCTCCTATTATTTCCCTCTATAACACTCTAAATTCTCTCTCTTTTTACCCTGACTTTCTAAATAATTTTTTAATTAACCATTCTTTCTTTTTAGCCCAGCTCCTCTCTGTTCCCATACAAATACAGAGGAAGAAGTTAGCTGCCCTGGAACTTTCCTGTTGAACTAATTTTCAGGAAAATCATAAACAAATCTCACAGTAAGCTCAGTTTATAGAGATTACAGGTGATTTTACAAACTCTTAAGGTACAATTAACATATCAATTTAGGACAATTTCCTGTATACAACTTGAACAGGATGAAACTGCAAATTGAACAGAACTGAAAACTGAGTTTCCTCATACATGTTTAAAGACTGTTCCCTCAAAGGAAAAGACGCTCTTCTGCACAAAATATTCTGTTCCAGTTTGAAACTCTGGGGAATGTTTAAAATAACTTCCCTCAAGAAGCAAAAGAGAAACTGAATGACTATAGCTATACAATGTAGTTGTATTGAGGTTTCTAAGTGTGGCAGTAAACTTGCACTACTAACACACAACTAAGCTGTAGTCTCCATTGCTTACCACTACAAGTTTCATAACACATAAAACAGTGAAGCTTTGCAGGGTTGTAGAGGATTCTGCATGTTTAACTCTCTTGTAGCAACTACCCTTAAGTGTGGAGTCTTTTAGCAAGGTAAGCAGATTACTCTAAATACTTTTATTTTTTTTAGGAACAGTAAAAGAATTGCTCTGCAAGTAAGTTGTGGAACTTCTTATTAAAAAGTAAGCTAGTAAATTATTTTATATTAATTGAAGGGAGATAAATGAACTAATAATCTCTTGAAACTAAAAACAAATCTTCAATTTATTGTGTGAAAACAACATTTCGAAAAGTTATTACTTACTAATAATTTTAGTTGACACTTAGATGTCATATCTAGCTGTGATCTATTATGTACCATAAGAGTGTGTAAGATGCTTTGCATTGTTGCAAAATGTCTTTTACCCCTTCAAGGTAGATTAGATTTCAGTGTTCTGTATTTGCATTGCATTTTTTTTCTTTTAGTCATGCCTTTAAACAATTTTTTTTAAGATGAGAAATATTTGGGTACACTGAATTTTGCTTTTTTCACAATACATTAATCCTGATAGTTAATGAAAAGAGTCGATAACTAAGAGTTTCCCAAAATGTTTATTTTACAGCTAGAGATAGCTGGGAGGAAATGGTGGTACTGAGCTTCAGCACCAGAGAGCAGCACCATCTAAGAATTGTGATTCAAAATTCCTTCCTTGAACTCAAATCCTGTTCTGGATGAAAGAGATGTACCCCAAATAGAATTTGGGGGCATAGAGTGTGCAATTTTCCTTTTGGTTAATTTTTCCAGCTGACACATGTAAAGAAGGATGTCTAGCAATGCTCAACTTTTTTTTACCACTTTGATCCACACCTAACACATCCATTGGTGGAATAGCACCAGCAAATAGCCCACGTTTTCACACTAGAGCACATGAACAGTCTAGATAGAACACAAACAGGAAAAGAATTGTCAACCATAAGATCAGCTTCATACCCCAAACACATGGATTTGGGTTAGTAACATCTAGCCCTTTATTTTCTTTGTTTGGAATTTATAAATAACAATAATGTCAGAGTGACTAGTAGACATTACTGTTCTCCTTGGGAACAGTTCAGCAATGCCCTCTGGCAGTTTTTCAGCTGAGCATGGGAGCGCAAAAGAAAGTCTAAAAAAGCATGCAATTACCCCCAGGAAATAATTACAATGCAAAAAGCACTGGATGGTACAAGCGACATTCCAGTAAACTAGGTGAACTTGTATCATCATCCTGCTTTGCCTCAGGGATATCCCTGCCAAAGGAATATCAACCAGTTCCAAGAACATCCAAGGACGGAGGTGGGGATGCACATCAGCCTTCTGGGTCCAAGTCTCAAGGAGCCAGAAGTGGTGGGTAAAAGAAACGCCTGCTAAACCAAGCATTGATATTGCAAGTCCCAAAGGCCAGGGCAGTAAATCTTGCAGGAGGCGATTTTTGACCACCAGGTTGGAAACTAAACTATACCTAAAGCAGCCTTGCCTATGGATGATTTACCTATTCCAAACTTAATGATTAAGAGAAATATGGGAAACAAAGTATTTTTATATCTACTTTTCTCTCTCATGGGAGCAGGATCATTCTGTTCTCTCTTCTTGAACTATGTTAAACTTCAAAGCTTAACCAAATGCTGGATTTCTTTCAATTCTAACCTTCTTTCAGCTCTGCTGAAGAAGCCTCTCTTTGTCTGCAACAGGTAGAAGCCACAATACCCAAGCCACATTGCAGAAGCAATTGTTGGAAGAGCAGACAATTAAGCTGGATGTGGCCAGGTTTCATTCAGCAACTTTCCCACTCACTACAACCTTCTAATCCAACTCAGCTAGCCTCACACGTGTACACACAAAATCTGTATTTAACCAAGTAGATTTTCTTACCTCACTACAGTTTCCAGAGGCTCAGAGAACAGCAGCAGCTGGTACATTATGCTGTTCTCTTTCTTTGCTTTCAAAACACCTTATTGCAAATGCATATTGACCACTTCAGATTTGGGATCAACTCCTCCATGTTTCCTAAATGCCTTCTGGGATTATACAAGATAATGATGATAAGACAAGAAATTAATGTGCCTACATGCTTCGTTTCTGGCTCTGAATTACCACTATGATAAAAATGGAATTTGACTTGAAAATCTGTGGTGTCTGAATACACTTTTGGCACCCTCAGGTGATCTGTGCTATGCAGCTTTGTAATACAGTGCTGGGTTCTAGACTCTTGGTCAAAGCAAACTCCCTGTATACCATCGGTAATGCTCAGAGACAGGACTGCCAAAACGGTCAGATTATCTGCTTTCCAAACAAAATATGTAAATATTCAAAAATGTTGAAGTTGAAGCTGCCTCCAAGCACTTTTACCTCACACAACCAGCACTTTTGGAAAGAACCCACTGACCTTGGCAGCATATTCGAACATGGCTGAACAGTTCTTGAGCAATTTTTCCAATGAATTAGGCACAAACAGGCGTGTGTCATTGGGCACACATGGAGTTTTTTCTATCTCCTCTTTCTCCTTAAAAATTAATAATTTCTCAAAACTGCTGTGCAAAGAATATCACAACAAGAAGAATGTGTGTTACTGGCTCATGTCTGGTATGTGAAATTACTTAGCTACATGCTTTGCAAATTCTGCAGAATTGGGTTCTGATCAGAGACCTGTTAGTCAGATGCATTTATCTTTTCTGACATTCATCTTAATCACCAAATTATCATAAACTGCATGTGTGAACTGACTGTGCATACTTTCATTACCAAAGAAGGAAAACTTATGAATTTGGAAACATTGAAACAGTGTATTATACTCAGTCAATGACTTTCAACAAATGTAAAAGCTACACCAGTAAAAGCAGAGAATAGTGATAAATGTATTACCTTCTGTTCATGAAGTCTATCTACTCACTAGTTTAAAAACACTTTAAGAAAGTGCACAAAAACCATCCCACTTCTGGAAATTTAATCTCACTGAAATCTTCACCTCTTACTTTATTGCCAGGAGATTCCAAAGGTTTTCTCTTTGGCCTGACAATTGGTTATCAGAGATTATTAATTCAGTGCTATACTTTCATTGGCTTGTGTGGGGAATCAGCATTATAATGATGCTGCTGCACTGACATGTATCCCCTACTTGGCTGCCTTTCTCCATTTCCTTACCTGCCCCATCAAGTGCCATTTTTTATTCACCTCCATTCTGTCCACCAATCATTCTTTTCTGCACCCACTCCTTAACTCACAAGATAGCCTTCTGTATTTCATGACTTCACCTTTCTCTCCTCCTCTCATATTTCTGTTTCTTCCTTTCCCCCATGGGTCATATGAAAAAAAATCTACAAGTTTGAGAGGATGGAGATGGACAGAATAAAACACGTAGTGTTATAAGGCAGCATCTCAACTAGAAAAAATTTTTACTCATCCTTAGTTTTCAGCACACATCTTTTTTTGCACAGTGCTGTGAGTGGCATGAAACATAGCCATCTGCTGCCATGAAAACCTCCACTCACCTTGCTTCTTCCCACCTTCCCATATAGTTAACATATGAGCTTTATCAAGCTTTATCCTAGAGCTTTCTTGGTTTAACATCATGCATTAAAGGAACAGCTTTGGGCCTCTATGAAACAGTCCACAACTCAACCAAAATGTGACACAATCCTTAGCTCTATACTTTTATCTGCACATATCAAGACACAGTACAAAGTTCAATGCTATTATCCCACTTCACAAAGGAAAAGGCCAAGAGAAACTGGGCAACCCAAAAAACCAGTAGCAGAGCCACAAATGTTAGTCAGGTATTTTGAATTTTTTACCTGTCCTCTGGTCAGTGCAACGCAAGGAAAGTAAGAAAGCCCCCTACAGCCTGAATGGAAGTCCAGTCCCCCCCACACCTTCAGCTGGAACTTCAGCAACACAAATAATGTGGCATTTGATTCAATGGGGACAAAAATAATGAGCATTTAATAATGTTTTCTTACTTCCATATAATACATAAAAATGAAATGTCTATATAAGCCTTGTTTCTTATTGTTTAGAAAACATCCAACAAAACTTAGGACTGAGTATAGATCAATATTACTTTTAAAGACTAGCTAGACACAAAGAAGTTTTTCATGAAATGGTTAAAATAGAACTATGTCATTTTTCTTAGTGGCATGCTAAACTAATAGGTTTCCATGGTTTATTTCAAACATCCCTTTGCAACATTTATATGCTTTGTTTTTAATGGGGCAGTAAGTTACTAAACTACACTATTCCACACTCCATTATTCATTAGCAGAAGTGCAGACAATTAACTATCTTGGAACTTTTATTTAAAATTAAGAGAGGAGGGAAACGTGAGAGCTGTTGAAAGCAAGATTTCTCAGGAAAAAAAACAAACCTCTTTAATGCTCTTTAATGTTTATTTCTATTTGGTTTGATGTTTATTTGTTTTTCTTCAGTTTACAGTAAATGCCTTGTTATGGTCACATGAAAAGTTATTAGAGAAAAGAAGAAAGCTTTGTAGGGTTTATTTGTTCCAACAAAAGCCGGGGGAATTAAATAAAAACAAACTGAACATAAAATATGTAAAGATAGTACAGGTTGAAAATTAATAACTTATTTTTTAAAAGGAAATTTAATAAAGCAATGCCTTTAGCTATTTCAAAACTAGAAAAATGATACCTAAACATGTAGGGAATGTTGGCAAGCTTTCCTACCTGAGCTGGAGTGTGAATAACTGGTTATTATACTTGGATTTTCTTCATTTTCATTTATTCCTCAGAATGAACTAGATGACAATATTATTCTACTATGCAACTGGAAATATAATTTTTCTTTCCAAAATATCACATGGCATCAATAATATAGATTTTTGCTCTAGGATTTTCAAATCAAGGTGTTATCTCGTGTTCACTGTGTCTGTAATTCCACCACATAAACCTAAACAGCCACAGTTCAATGTGAGTGAACTCTGACACAACTTGGCACTTCAAAAACTCATTTTTGTTGCTGTGATATACTGAAGGAATTAAAATTAAAATAAAAATGATGCTCCAAAGAAAATGCTCATCTCCACAATAGGTAATTGTGATTAAACAGAATGTAAGATAAACGTATTGCTGCAGGCTCAGTATAAGTAGTATAATGATAGCACAGATGCTTGATTTTTGAGTGTTTTCAATGAGAAGATACATTTGATGTGACAGCCGCTGTGGTAACAACTACTCAGTTCCAGTGCATACTTGAGTATATAGTTATGTAAAAGTTGTTGATGCATGAGAGCTCACTGTGGCAGCCTTACAATGTCTATTTCATATAATTGTTTTATTTCATCCTTAAATGGAAATTTCAAGTGAGTAATGTTTATCTGTTTTAAACTTATGTTAGTTTACAAGCGGTGTTAAGATCTTTTAATAGCACTGTGCATAGAACAATCACATACAGAAATAATGCTGAAGGAGTAAAAGGTTTCACTTAATTGTATTTTCACACTCGGTATTATTCTAGGTTCTGGGCTGCCTAAGCAAATTTGTGAGTTTAAAATTATTTTTAATTTCTTAATAATTATCACTAGGAGATTTTTTTTTAAAACAAAGTTTTACTTTTGACTTTCCTATTTATCTATAGCTTAACAATTTCTAGAAGAAATACATTTTTAAATATAAAAATTACTGGTCATTAGGTTTGTCTTATCTATATATCATAGAAATCTATGATAACTTTGCCTCCAGGAAGAGAGTTGTGCTCTTCAGGGGAATTGATAAACAAAGCAAGATTAATGAAAAAGCAGAAGTGGCTAAGGAATCTCAGAAAATACCCAGAAATTTATAGAAGTCTAGCATGAAGACATCCTAGAAGTTCCATCATTGGCAGCAAAAATAATATAGTCATCTGAAGCATTAATTAATTTTGCAAAATAAAACCTTTTTTTTAATTGAAAAGAAAGGACTTTTCTATCTTCTATCTAAGCACAAAAGTTAAAAACTTCAAAAACACCCAAAGCCTTGTTTCCTGTTATGTATTAAAACTCATAAGGGGAGCATTGATTCTACAGCAGAAAGGACACATCCAAATTTTCTTGTCTTGTTGTCACCATTAGTGGCAAAGTGGTGTTTACTATGTCAGCTTAGAAGCTGCTGTCAGCTCAACAGCCAGCATCCATGTCATGGGGTGCCAAGCAGCTTCCAGAATGTGGTAGACTCAACAGCACGGTCCTGACGCTGGAGTTTTCATTACAGAGGTGGGTGATGGAGGTTTTCTTAGAGGGAGGAGAGAGTAAGAGCCTTCCCTAACCATGTAAAGAGCTCCCCTACAGCTACATTGAACTGTGGCACCCAACCAGAATGAATACAACTTCTTCCTGGCTGATACACTTCTGTCTGTTGCTAACACAATTTAATTTTAAGAGTGCAGGGAGAGGCAGGAAGGATGGCACAGAAGCAAAGGGAAAACTCAGCCCTATCTGCTCTTACACAGCTATTTCCTGGGAACAGCCTGAGGGCAGCCCTGAGGAGAAATACTTGAGGGTGGCAGTGGATGAGAAACTTAATATGACCCATCAACATGCACTAGCAGTCAAGAAAGACAACAGCATCCTGGGCTGCACCAAAAGAAGCGTGGCCAGCAGGTCAAGAGAGGTGATTTTCCTCCTCTTCTTTGCTCTTGTTAGAGCCCTCTTTAAGTACTGAGTCCAGCTCTGAGGTCCTCAGCACAGGAAAGACATGGGCCTGTTGTACCAGGTCCAGAGTAGGATCACAAAGATGAGGAGAGGCCTGGAGCACTTCTTCCATGACAAAAGACTGAGAGTATTGGGGCTGTTCAGATTGTAGAAGAGAAGGCTCCAGAGAGATCTTGAAAGCAGTCTTCCAGTACCTAAAGGGGTGTTTACAAGAGAGTGAAAGAGGAACTTTTTACAAGGGCATGTAGTCATAGGACAAGTAGCTTTAAATTGAAGAAGAGTAGATTTAGATTAGTTATAAGAATGAAATTTTTAACTTTGAGGGCGGTGAGTCATTGGAACAGGTTGCCCAGAGAGGATGTTAACACCCTGTTCTTGGAAGTATTCAAGGCCAGGTTGGATAGGGCCCTGAGCAGCCCAGTTTAGGAAGGTGTCCCTGCCCATGGCTAGGGGGTTGGAAGTAGATGATCTTTAAAGGTCCCTTCCAACCCAAACCATTCTATGATTCTACAAACACACCCACATCAGACAGCTCTGAATTAGTGCAGGCATAGCTAGCCATTCAGGTCACATTCCCTCCAGCTCTCCTACCCTGCTGCCTGAAGCCAGCTGCCTTCATGGTTATGTGGTCTACCTCAGGTTTAGCTCATCCCAGTTATGTGTGTGTACCTGCTGCACAGTGCCAGAGCTGTGGAAAGATGGAAGTACTGGTGGAGTCCTGGAAAGCTGGGACACAACCTGAGGCTATGTTCTGGAGAAACTAGCAGTCTCAGGTGCTGCCCCAAGGCAAAGACGCCTGTCTACTGCCTCCAGTGCCTCTCCCAGGGGGCATACTGTGGGGCAGGTACAGTTTAACAAGTTTCAAAGTGTGTAGTGATGAGGGAAAGGCAGAGAACATAATGTAAGTCTGCAAGAAAAAATTGCATATCTTCTTTTACTTCATATTGCTTCCCCTCCCATAATCTCTGAAGCTCATAAACCTTACGGAAGGTTATGCCATGTTTGAATGCTTTGACATATTAGATACTGATATGTGGGCTCAGTTACAAGAGCTTCAAATTTTTATGATCTTATAAAGCTAAGATTATAATAATTTATTTTCACAGAAAATAAATAGCCTGAATCTTTTTGTGTTGTACATAATACTTCTTATTAATTTCTTCATTCATCTATGTTTAGAAAAGGAAATAAAAGCTGAAATTCTGTGCAAGACATAGGTCCTTGTGTAGACCGGGCTCTGTCATTTACTCTGATGGTAGTCATGGCACCATTTTTTTGTAGTAGAGACATGAGATATCCTTCATGGTGGCTTCAGATGTATCTCTGTTGCCCCACCTTCCTGGATGGTGAAGGCAAAGGAGAACCAAGCAGAAAGCAGACCTGAATTTCATTCATCTTGACAGAGAGCAAAGATATTCCCATTCCCAACAGGGGGACTTCTATGAGATCTGAAACCAGCCCCTCAGATGCTGATCTTTTCCACTGTGCTTCATCACTACTTTTCAGTAAAGTCAAGATACAAGGGTGACAAAGGTCAGCCATGCACACAGACTGAAGAATACTCCTTCTTAAGGAATAGCAGGTATAATCCCTTCCTTGTTATAAATTTAGGTGGAAAACTTCTCTAACCTCAGACACTATAATCTGCAGGTGCTTGGCTGTGCTTCAGCCATTTGGCAAAGGCTCACATATATTATCACCAAAATTGCGTGGACAAAATAGAGGTTTTCCTAATACATGAGCTGCACTCCTATGCCCAGAATACAAAAAGGTAAGAGAAAAAACTTACCAGACAAGTCCTACAGCTAACACAGCATTGATAGCATCATAGAATCATTTTGATTGGAAAAGACCTCCAAGGTCATCAAGTTCAGTTGTTAATCTAGCACTGTCAAGTCCACCACTAAACCATGTCTCTAAGTGTCAAGAACAGGGTGATGACCACTTTCCCACTCCTGCTGTCCACACTATTTCTGAGATAGGCCAGGATGCCATTGGCCTTCTCGGCCACCTGGGCACATGACAGGCTCACTTTCATCTGGCTGTCAACCAGAATTCCAAGGTCCTTTTCTGCTGGGCTGCTTTCCAACCACTCTGTCCTCAGCTTGTAGTGCTGGACAGGATTGATGTGACCCAAGGGCAGGACCTGGCACTTTGTCTTGTTGAACCTCAAATGGCTGGCCTTTTCTCACAGATCCAGCCTGTCCAGATCCCTCTGCAGTGCCTTGCTGCTCTCCATCAGATCAACACTCCCATTGAAGCTGATGTCATCTGCAAACTTACTGAAGGTGCACTCAATCCCCTCATCCAGATCACTGATGAAGACAATTATCATGTCTGGCCCCGTTACTGAGCCTTGGGGAAAAACATTTGTGACCCATGGCCGACTGGGAAATCCACCAGCCATGGTAAGTGGTGTCAAAGGCTTTAATAAAGTCCAGATAAAGAATATTCACAGCCATTCCTTCACCCCCAAAGTGGGTCACCCTGTGATAGAAGAAGATCAGGTTACTCAAGCTCGATCTACTTCTCCTAAGTCCATGCTGGCTGGGTCTGATACTCTGGTTGTCTTGTGTGTGCCAGGTGCTGCTGCTCAAGGTGATCTGCTCCATGACCTTCCCCAGCACTGATGTTAGACTGACGGGCCTATAGACTAAGTGGCCCTTCTTGTAGGGTCTCCTTTCCTTCTGCAGGGTGTCCAAGAGCAGGATGATGTGACACAGCTTTTCTCTCTCCTTTTCTTCAGAATGTGTCTTCCAGATTGACTTTTCAGGAAATATATTCACCCTGTGTTGTCTTTAGTGATTATCAATGTCTTTTACTGTTAAGGATTCTCCACAGTTATAATGTCCAATCTGTTTCCTTGTGAATAACCACCGACAAATCACTATGACTACCATGTCTTCTACATGGATATATGACCCACGGCCAAGAAGCTGTGAAGGGAAAATTGACTCACAAAAATCTTCACTCTTGTGACCAGTGACAGGACTTGAAGAAGCAGCATAAAGCCGAGTCAGGGAAAGTTTAGCTTAGATACCAGGAAACTGTTTTTCACCCAGAGAGTGGTTCAGCACTGGAGTCAAAAGGGGTTTAGCTCCAGAGATGTTCCCACCAGCACCCAAGAGGCACAATATTTAACCCTCCTGTAACAAAAGAGTTTGACTCTGCCACATAATGCTCAAGTCTGAGACTCTCCATACTTGAAAAGATTGTCTGCCAGAAGAACCATGTCAGTCTTTCTACCACCTTTGCAGTGATCTCCCATTTTGACCAACCCAGCAAGGTCCTCTGGAAGGCTTTGTGGATACTGCTGTGGGATCGATAGCCTGCTTTGGTTTTCTAATTTTCTTAACTTATGCCATTCTAAGGATAAAATATTATTTCATCTATCTGTCAGTCCTGAATTGGATAAAGCTATGATTTACACTAGCCTATAGAGCATGAAGGTAAAGGCCTCATGGACACACAATTCAACTGAAGAGTGATGCTGTAAATTAAGAGAACAGTTTGAAACTTTACAGAACTTAATTTAGCTCTTAACATTTCAGCCCATTTTTTTTGATTGAATAATATTTGAAAATATTTACTGGTTATATTGATCATCTCTATTGCTAGACCTATTAGTAAAAATTGTTTATTATTTTGAACAAGAAATTGCTACAATGACTAGTGAGAAATCCAACTGAGAAATCACTTTAGTTTGAGAAAGTTACATGTCTTTTCTGATCTTCATGAAAGCAAAGAAATCTGACAATGAAACAACATAATGAAAGGCTTAATCATTACTATCCAATACACCCACACCTGAGGCCCTAGGCTGGAAACTCTTAAAAAAGGGTGTAACAGGCAGGTACACCAGTCATTGCTAAGACTGTTACATGCAAGCATGCTGCAGAACAGGCCTACTTGGGTGGTCATATGAATAAATCAAATCCCTGGAACTTTTAATTTTGCTGCTCTTGAGTTTGACTACAACTGCATTGGGATGCAGAAAAAAATTGAATGGTTTTGTGACTGGGGCAGTCGCTTTATCATGCCCCCACATCAATGAACTGTTGTTTAAAATGGCAGCACAGGTTTTACTCATGCTATCATAGTCACAGCTATGTGAATGACTGTCCTTTACTGTCATTCAAACATAGAACTCAGTGTATGGAAGCAATTGCTTTATCCAGCATAAACCACGGCAGGTTACTGCAAAATTCCTTCAAGATGTCAGGTTGGGAAGTTCACGAGAAAACATGAAACGCTTTAAAGATTTAAAAGTTTTCCAGTCTAGTACTCCACAAAGATATTTTATTGGCATTTTAATGAAAAAAAAACCGAGGCAAAACAGATTAGTGGTTAATCTCAAGTGAATGTGTTTCAGCGAAGCTTCTTTCAACATGCAGAACTGTACTCACTGGCAAACCTTATTGCTGTTTTTTTCTCATGGACAAAGGGTTGTGAAGAGCTGACCAGCTGATGAGCAGAAGTGTGTAGCTGGATATATTCACATGGCAGCCAGCCCAAGAAAACAGTGAAGCTGTTCTTGCAAGCAGGGAAGATACCACCAATAGAACTACTAATTTCAGAATAAATGTCCTGCTGTTAGCATAAGTGTCATCATGTGGGCATCCTCCTCTCCTCTCCTCTCCTCTCCTCTCCTCTCCTCTCCTCTCCTCTCCTCTCCTCTCCTCTCCTCTCCTCTCCTCTCCTCTCCTCTCCTCTCCTCTCCTCTCCTCTCCTCTCCTCTCCTCTCCTCTCCTCTCCTCTCCTCTCCTCTCCTCTCCTCTCCTCTCCTCTCCTCTCCTCTCCTCTCCTCTCCTCTCCTCTCCTCTCCTCTCCTCTCCTCTCCTCTCCTCTCCTCTCCTCTCCTCTCCTCTCCTCTCCTCTCCTCTCCTCTCCTCTCCTCTCCTCTCCTCTCCTCTCCTCTCCTCTCCTCTCCTCTCCTCTCTCCTCTCTCCTCTCTCCTCTCATTTAATATTTAATGAGTTTAATATTTCAACTAAGACTTAGCAAAGACTGGACTGTATGTTAGGTTTGTACTAGGCTGGTGGTTGATTCTGCATACAGCACAAGAAAATCTTCAAACTTGACTGCACAGCCTGCAAAATACCTTGTATCCTAGACTACTTCTTCCTACCACCATCTACAGTACTAGATGCCTGGAAATCAACCTCCTCTTACTCCAAACAGTGGAATACAATGTACTAAATAGGAAGAAAATTAGATACTTGCCTTCTAAACATCCATATTAGCTGCTGTATTACATATTGCCTCTCTGCTGCAAGAGAATATATACATCCCAGATGATATTTTATTGCTGATCTGTATGGATAGGAAAACGTTTAACATCCTTTTATGCAGCTGGGTCTGCATGAAGGCCAACAGTAACTCAACTGTTAGCATTCTGAAGTACAGTAGAGAAAATTTACATTCTAATAGCAACCTCGCTATGATACTTATGGCTGCCTACAATAGCATTAAAGAGCGTTTTTTCCTTCTTTTAAAGGCTTGTGATAGTCATATGATGCAAAAGTCTCTTAAAAACTTTATAATGGAAAGGCCCTTTACAATCTCTCAGCTATGGCCTACCACAAAAGAAAGTGCAGTTGTTATGTATTCTGAGAATTTAGAGTACACTATGATTGTGACATATTTTGGCACAATTGAAATTTCAAATACATAATTGCAGATTTTAAAGAATTATGTTTCCCTGCAGAAGCTTGTAACTTCAATATCATTGGAAAATGAAAGTCAATTGCCAGTGAAGCCACCACTGATGCTGTAAACCTCTGAACATGTGTTTTCATTCTGCTGATTGGCTGAAATACCTTTGTGAATTATTGAAAAGAATGGCCAAATTGGTAAACAGTTAACATAATATTGGAAAACATAATATTGGTAAAAGGTTAAACATAATATTGGAAAAATAAGCAAAAGACAGTAAATTTTATGGCCAAAATTTCTTTGATTGTAATGCATATTTGAAATTTAGTGAGACAGTAACTATCCAATTTTTGGAGTAGTCAAAACGTTTTAAAGGAGCCATTTATGAGTAGAACGGTTCAAAAAGTTCAAGAGATTATAAAATGAGATCTTCAGGAATTTTGCCTTCAAATTTGAACTCTTAGGATTTGAGAATATGCATTAAATTGTTCACATCAAACAGAAGCCAGAATGATAATTAAATGGGAAATTAAATCAAACCTTATGTCAGAAGCATCACAGTAATGAGATCATATTTATCCCTTTATTTCCTCCTGCTTTAACTTCTTCCTGAAGTTCTAAAAGGAAGTAATAAAAAACATGTTCTAGCAAACTTCTGTGGTTTTAGATACAGGGACATTCAGCTGGCTGAGTTCTTCCATGCATTCATGCCACAGATGTGCTGTATTATTCTTCTTTTCTGTTAGTCCAAAACCACTTTTGTAAATCACCAATACATAGAATATTATGACACTATCACACTGGAATACCAAAAGGCCATGGTCTGGGTTGGTGTCAAGACTGAACTACTCTAATTCTTTGTTCCTTCAAGTCGCAAGGAATATAGCAGAGTAGAGAGAACACATCAGTCTTTATGTCCTCTCTGCACTGAAAAGAGACATTTCTTCTCCAGGATCTCATGCATAGCCACGAATAATAGTGGTGTCCATTGCAAATCTGAAAGATATACAAACTGCCTCTACTAGTGATGTTCACACATGTGGTTCTTCCTAACACAAGCAGGATTTTTTTCTGCTTTACTCACAGTATTTGCTGAGGATGAGTCAACAAGAATTAGAAAAGCTAGTAAATTCTGATCTACTTTTTATAATGAGAGCAATTTTTACTTTAAACTTACATTCAAGTGTCTTCTGACATTAAGACAGATTTTTGGGGTTTTTTTGGGTTTTTTTTTGGGTTTTTTTTTAGTTTTAATAGAAGAATAAATTAAGTAATATAACAAAGTCAACTGCAGGAAGGGGACCCTTATTAAATCAAAATGGAACTTCATGTGTTTTTGACTGTTTGAGCCTGAGGCTTCTCCCAGGTGCTAGTAATATATTGGCAGCCAAAGTCAGGCAAAAGTTCAAGAAAACACTTCTCTCCTTTTAAAAATCTGACAAGCAAAACTTCCAGTTACTGTTTTGAATAAATGATTTATAGCCAGCTTTCTTAGGAACAGTTATCTGTCAACGATATTTTTCTGTGGGTCCACCTCTTGAAAAATATGTTCATTAGCTGCTTTAGCCAGTAGTGAACCGTATAGTGAAACACAACTCTTTCTTTCATTCACATCAGAGAATTTTTTTTGCATGATCATAATCACAAAATAAAAAGCAGTTACTCAACCCTGGCAGAAAACCTAACTTCTGTACTTCAATGCCTCCATGGTCCAATTTTTCTTTCTTTTGACTTTTACTGTTGTGATTTCTATTTTGCTGAAGTACACAAGAAGTCTGGCTGAACGACCATTTTCCAGCCTTCACCAGGAGCCACAGCTTTGTCTGTGAGACTTTTTTAATATACTCTTCACAGTTGTTCTGTTCTCTCTTTAAGATAAAAAAGGGTGTTGCTTTGTTGGGTTTTTCTGTTTTGTTTTGTTTTGTTTTTAATAAATAAATGTAGAATGTATTGTTTCATATTGCAAATCCTTTCTTTTAACCTTAACTCATTTTAAGGCTACTCTACACTTCTAAAGTAATATGCAGAAGTCTCAATTTTACTGAGAATATATATACTCATATTATTTAAGGATAAGATTGTTTAAATAACCCTATGCCAAATCAAGTATGCTATAAATCATCACAGGAGCCACAGCTGATAGAACAAAAAATTACACATAAAATAACAAATGCTTGGAATTGCATTTAGTTCACTTATACATGTAGCCTCTACTTTCAGGACTTAATTTCACTATTAAACCTATATGACCCACAATTAGATTCTCATAAGAACAGCTATTATTAAAAAATAATTGAAATAATCAAATCACCTGTGACCCTTGTTTCTTGTACAGAGACGAAGTTGAGATCTAAATGTTGGCTATCTAAAAAACAGGCTCCCAAATTCCCAAAAATGTTTTTTTGTGCTTTGATCACACTCCAAAATGGAGAAAGAGAGCAATTCACTGTATTGAACTGAATTTTGTGCATGAAGAATGTGGGCATCTTACAGAAAGAGACAGAATCTTGGAAATCTAAACAATGAGCATATCTAGGGTATATTTTCAAGAAAAAGTCAATACAGCTATTTATTTTTTAGTCATTCTTCTTCCTTTATTCAGCTACTGGTCATTCATGTTTATGCTTTCTTCTTGCAATTTAAAATCTTTAATGGGTTTCCTGTTTTGCACTTAGAAAGTCACGAAGAATAGTCCTGGATAAGTAATAGTTCATACTGACATGTACATCTAGGCCATAGCATTTGTAATATAAAAGCCTTCCACCATTTTTAATATTTGACACATGTAGCAATTCTTTATTCTCTTGATTGGGTTAGATTTTGGGGCAGAAAAGATCCCATCTAGCTCTTATGAAGTGACAGAGATTTATTGGAAAATTTAATTTTTGTTTGAGTATTTGGTTGCATTTTAAAAGGCAACACTATTTCCCAATCAGAATCCTACAACCCCATTTAAAAAATCTGTGACATGCTACAAATTTCTGAGGCAATTTCTTAAATTCCAGTATACCTAAACTGCATTACATAAACTTCTGGCTTCCCTAAAATAGGAGACATATCACTACAAAAGTAGATAGGACTAGGCAATATGTGGAAAAACATATTAAAAAGGGAGAAAATCTAAACTTAGGTGTCAAAATATTACAGAATATTTCACATGCTGCTTAAATGAAGACCAGACAATGATCTGATTTCCAATTAATTTTCTTTTTTATTTTCTTCTTTTTTTTTTTTCCTTTGAAATGAAAGTGTTTGAGAATTCAGTTGGGAATGGCATATAATAATACATACAAGAGTGTAAAACCAACTTAATCTTTAACATTTGTATATTATTGGGTCAATGTGCTCAATATATGTGTTTTCACCCATTCTTCAATCCACCATAAGACATTTTCCTAGAAGAAATTACACATGTAAAATGTATGCCAGAAGGGCTGGATTACACTAAGATAAAGTTCTAAGGAGATATTGCTCAGTATTACCATATGCATCACTGGGAACTGCTTAATGAGACTTCACAAAAGCAATCAAATAAATGAAGGAAATAACTTCTTTTCAAATAGCAGATCTTTCCATAGACAAAATAAATTATTCAATTGAAACCTGTTTCTGAATTCTTGGGTTTATTCCCATTTTAAATGGCACTCTTTCTTGCTGGGGATAATTTACTTGGTCTCAATAAATTACTGAAATGCATTTTCATTTGATAAATTTTCTCAGTCCCACAGATCTAGCACATATTTAGCAATTTACAAGACCCTTTTTTTAACGAATATCCAATTCATGTTTATGTATGGTTGATTAGCAGACCACCAGCAGTTTACATACAGTACATTTAAAATAAGCTTAGTCCGTTAAGTTGAATTTATCATAGTAATTGCTGCTTTTTCTAAATAAATTGATCTTATTCTGACCACAAGAATGAAAAATCTTCTGATATAGTCAGTTAATTCTGGGCACAACTTTGTTGTTTCCTTTTTTTTCCCTGCAAAATTTGTTACAGGATATAGTTTGCCTGAATAACAACAGACCCATTAAACTACACTCTGCCCACTGTCAGATGAGAAAAACACACAAAGGGATTCTAGTGCTCAAAACTCCTTCAGTACAGGATTCAAGAGGTTCCTGGCTGAGACAGCTTTCCTTGATTCCACTGAAAACTCAGGCATTTGAATCATAGGGGAACCTTTCTGTCCCAGAAAAAATCCTGGAAGTCATCCTCTTGTACAGAGCAACTGAATTCCAGTGCTAATTCATTTGTATACCCCATTGATCAGATCCACTTGATTAGGTGCACAAAAAGTAGATCAACTTAAAAAAAAAAATCCAATATTTGGTTTTATGAGCTAGTCCTACTACTACTTACTAAAACATACCAAAACCATTGTGTTTTCCTGATGTGTGTTAACTGTCTTGTACAGATATGAAAAACTTCTGCCCTGGAGAAGGAGGAACAAGAGTGAATGGTGTTTCTTCATGTGGAATCATAGCTAAGACCTCTGAAAGGTCTTGGGAAAGATCACTTCAGAAAAATAAAACTGAAGGATGCTCTGGAACTTTCCTTACTAATAAGCTTGGATTTAACCATCCCCTAATGAGTATCCTCAGAAATCAAAAAAATAAAAAGAAATATTTAAAAACGTGAGATAAACATGTTTATGGAAATATTTTTCAAAAGTAGGAGAATTTTTGAACTTTTTACACAAGTTTTAATTTGGTTGTTGGTTTCTATTATAATCAGATATTTAAATTGCTGGACCTCTGCACTGTGAATATTCCAGCTAAAACAAAGGAGGAATCATGGTCATGAAATAGAGAAATTTCCAAAAGAAACTTGGAAAAAAAAAAAGGGGGAAGAAAAACGCCACAACACTTTCCCCTGTTTTTGTTTTTTTTTCTTCTGGGAAAGACAAAGACTAAGATAATTTTTTATTAAATAATTTGAACAAATAATTTCCTCTCTCTTCTCTCAGGGGAAAGAAGTTAAGATTTTAAATAAATATTTTAAAATTAAAACGTTTCATTTAAAATCTGTCATTTCTGACCAAATAACAAAGTACAAATGAGAGAGAATGCATTTTTCTAAATGGTGAAAAAAATACATCTTTGCAGTATAACTAGAAAAGAGAAGATATTTCCTTTGTACACTGTGGTTCACCCCCAAGTACATTAGCATCTGGGGCTGGGAAGGACTATAAGCTTGATTCTTGCTATTTTGCCAGATACGCTGAATCTTCAGAATAACTGAAGCTAAGCATCCAGGGAATAGACCCACCTGTGATTTGTCCTGGCCCCACTTCCCAAATCTCAAGGGAGCTTGTGCTCTCCATAGTCTCAACAAACACACACAGCTGGGTGCTACTTTTGGAGCAGCTGGTGAAACTGGTAACAGGGGAAAAAACACAGCAAATAGGAAATCTGCAGCAAGGTGCAAAGTAAGAGACATGATGTGAAGAGCACAAAGAGACAAGTATCAGGAGTGACTGAAGGAAAATTTTTCAACACAACCAGGGGGATATGTGGAGCATTTCCAATCAAAAAAGTCAGAGGTTGTTGCTGGGTGGGACCTGCAACACAGGGACATGGTGGGAAGGAACTACTTTTCCACCCGACAGACTGCATTTGCACCTTCAAGAAGTTAACTTCTAGGTAATTCTCTTCTGTACTTGTAAAACTTCATATGAGACACTGGATGCCTTCTGAACAAAGCACTGCAGTATTGAAGCATTTTTCAACAGCAGCCATGTCAAACCTGGAAAGCACAAAACTCACAACCGTGTAAAGAAAACAGTTATGATTACAGATTTTCCTTGGTTTTGTTCTACCAAAGATCATGCTTTGATATTTATATATTCCTAGATATTCATAGGCAGCTTCTCTTAAAAGCAAATGATGATTCATACCAACATTAACTCAGTGTTTACTATATATAATTATATCTATACTATAGGAGGTTATTTATGCATATATAAAATTATGCATAAATAAAATTATGCATATATATTTATAGATAGCTTTATATATTGAAATTAATATTCAGCAATAAAGCATAGATTCACTAGTGCCAATATTTACCCTATGTTCAGTGCATGGTGACTTTTGGTCCTGAGAATTTGTCTATTTGATACATGAGGATTAAAAACCTTACTGGAACAGAATCCTGTATCATAAGTTTAAGAGGCTTCTCAGGCTGTGGTTTGGAAACCACTGAAATGAATGCCATGAAGCAAGTCAGGCCAATTTAAAATAAAATGAAGAGTCTTGTCTATTTCATTTGCATTAGATATCTTTGTTGGTTTCAGATATAAAGAGTGCCTTGAAACTATTATATGTTTATGCTATAAAGAGTCCCCTGGAAGAATTAAGTTCTAACAAGAACCAGTGTTCACCATTCGTTTTTATCAGGATTTAAACTTTGAAACTATCCTTGTGGTTAAAGAAGAAAGTCAGAACCTCACATGCTTCAAGAAGAACCCTCAAGATAAGATTTAGGCCTTTGGCAGTAAGGTTTGTTCTGGTTAGTAAATTATATAAGTAGCTCACCTTAGTGCTTATTTCTAACACAGAAGATGTTCTCTAGTTAAGCAGAGCTATTACAGCTTCTTTTTTGTTGTGCAAATATTTTAACCATCTGTGCAATTCTGTCAGTAGCTTATGCATGATCTCATAGAAATATGTTTGAAATAATTTTTTCCTTTTTGGTTCCTAAGGCTTTAAACAAATAGATTTTTTTTTTTTTTTTTTTTTTTTTTTTTTTTTTTTTTTTTTTTTGAAAAGGAGACTTCAGAGCTTTTTATAATCATCCAGGCCCTTTTGACCCATGAACCCACACTGAAGAAAGTAGCATTTCGATATGCAATGGATATATATTTTTTGACTGGTTACTTGCATATTGTTTTATACTGGTTACCCATCACGGACTTAAGCAGATAGTATAAATTTGAAACAAGCATTCTAGCAATAAGTCCATTCACAATTCCAAAGAGAAAGAGTATCTGTGTACTTGTAAGAATATTTGGGCAAGAACAAATCCCAAGATGAAGTAATTTTTTTTTTCTGAAATGTCAATGCAAAGTTGCACAAACAAATGTTTCATCCATAGACCACTAAAACTTAATAATGTTCTCAGCTGTTACTTAGGGTTTTCTCCAAGGACATCACGAAGTCATTCAGGATGAGGAACTTTAAAAAAATGTTTTCCCTATTATTTTTTAATCTTCGAAAACTATTGCCTTCTGTAATAGTTTGTTATTTCTACTGCCCTACAAATCTTGGGATGTAAGTGCAGGTTTTTGGATCTGATTTCTTGTTTCTTTGAAATTTCCTTGAAGGAACTGAAGTTAGACAGGTAGATCTGCTTCTTTTTGTGATGTACAAACAACCAGGAGGTTGGCTTACACTTTGGAATTACACTCCCAGGCACATGGTGTGACCCTTGGGGAGTCCTGTGCAGAGCCAGGAGTTGGACTTGAGACTCCTTGTGGATACTTTGCAATTCAGCACATTCTATGATTCTGCAAAATGCTGCTCACAACTACAACAAAACTAAATGAAAATAAATAATGTATTCAGTGTCTACAAGAAATCATCTGAATTCAAAAGACACAGAAACAGAGAGAAAAGGTGACTTCAAGCAAGGGATTCTAGACTGTATTTTCAAATACAGATGATAAAATTCAGTTTCATTAATGCATGCTTAAGGATTAATATCTCCATTTTTGTTAATACACATTTAAAGAGCTCAGTAATCTAATTAGTCTCAATAGTCCTAATTAGCAGCTTCTCTCACTGCCATCCAGAATGGAAATAAATAGAAATGCCTAACTTAAGCACCTCTTAAAATACCGATACTGGTTTTTCTGCTTTCTACTGCAGAAAAGCACTTTGAGCTTCATCTTTTTAGGTACATCTTTATCTTCAGCAATATATAATTATCCACAATGTTGCAGTGTTTGAGTATAGATGCAAATATTTTTCTATGGTGGAACTAGTTTGGGGGAGAAACAATGAACTAAATATTTGCTGTGTGTAACTCAGTGTTTGGAAACTTCTTTGGGAACTCAGAGATTCGGATTCCTTTGAAGAGTGGTATGAAGCCTCATTTCTGCACTGTAGGTGACCATTCTGTGATAGTAGATAGAGTGGATCTGAACTCTGAAGAAGATCTGAACTGTACACTGTCCACTGTGACAAAGAGGAGCCAGATATATGTGGACAGGATGTTGATTAGGGTTTACAGTTGTTCATGCAATTTCTGTGGATCAGACCATCCCACTTGTGCCGTTGGCAGAGGATGTCCAAGTGGCAACAAATGCATACGGACTTGGCAGCCATCCTCAGGCTCAAACTGTTAGACATACAGATTAATCCTGCCTTCACTATGTTGGAGTATAACCAGCAGACAAGAAATCTATAATGAAGACAGCTACAATCTGCACCAGTAACTGACCAGTATGTACTCTGCTTTTCAGCAGATCCTGAGAGCTGGGCTAATGACAGTGTATGATTGATAATTACATCTGTTCTTTCTCTTCTGTCTGCCTGTTCAGCAGAAAGTGTCTTGGCTCTCTGCGAAGACAGGGAGAGCTTACTTTTTACATGCAGCCACACATGTTTTCAAAGGTATCATTTCTCCTACTGGAAGGGTATAACATTCTGATGAAGTCATTGACATACAACTTGAAATATGACACCATATGGAATCTGTTCTTTAGATTTCACGCACTTGTCACAAGAATGACTTGTGACTTTCTGTTAAGTTCTGTTTTCAGACTTGTCAGTATGAAAATAAAGTACCAACACAGTGGTTTCACTACTTGCAACTGATTTAAAATGTCTCTATATTGCATCATTTGAATTATCTATTAGAAACAAAACATGGTGCTGTTTGGTCAAGTATGTTCAGATCCTTCTGTTCTACAGTGTAAGACTTCAGGCTGATAGGCATTTATCACTTCAAAAGAATCTCTTGTAAATCAGACTGAACACTGAGATCAGCCACCTAATTTATCATCAAGTACAATCAAAGATTACAGTTCATCAAATAGCAAGAGCAAGGCTGGTTTTCTATAGGTTTTTTCATAGCTCTCTTAAATTAAAGGAGGCTTCCTTCACTTTGATAATATGTAAATAATAAATAAAACTGTCTGCTTATACTTTTCTTACTAGCTTTTGTAACAACCCCGTGGTGATGAAAACAACTATCATCTGCTAACTTGTATAACTGGCATGGTTTTAAGAATCTGAAACTCTCCTTCAAGGCATAACTAAATGTCAACAGAAAGACATATTTCCCACCTACATAAGTAAGCTCGTAAATTTAGATTGAAGAAATTCTTGGAGAATACATTGACAAGAAATTCACAGCCTTCCTATGAATAGCACAAAAAAGAAAGAAAAAAAAGTTTGAAAGATTGAGGTACATAAAGCAGGACTTAGGCAAGAGGCTGTTATGTCTTCATCTGTGGATGAATTTGCTGCCACCTAAAGACTTCTCAGATGTCATTAAGACCACTTTGATTGTAGTGGATGACCTCAAAGTCTCTAAGTTGTATAGTTACATAGTTACCTAGTGATTCAATCCACCTGTAGAAGTATGATCCTCTAATATGAGGTTGGTCACTGCTGAGGTTCCTTGAGTAGTCTCAGCTGCCCTTGATGTGCCTGATCCCTTTGGTTATTTGGAGCATCTGTTCTTGAACCATCATACATACTCCCAGCAACATGCAGCTGCTGCCTCTGCAAACTGCCTCTGCAAACAGAAAGACATGAACCATTTATTATGAAAAACATGGTACTGCTACTTTGTTTTCCATGGTAACAGTCACACACAACATGCAATGCAGGCTTTGCCACTCCTCTTCAGAGGACTTCAAACCTGTGTGTTCCCAATGCCAAAGAAGCATTCTGCCTCTTACCTACTTTAGCATACACACAGTTAGGCTGGAAGGGAAAAACAGGACATGTTTTTCTTCCCTGGCACCATGATACAGGATAGAGGAGAGAAAAACCCCTACTCTACATAAAGAAACATAGCAAGGAATATAAACCAGCAACTAAGAAAATAAGCAAGAGACAGGTTTAATATTTATTGATGACTGTAAATTTTAACCTAGTAAACCCCCTTTCTTTTGGAAGAGACTTCTGAGCTCAAAAATATAACGGACAGAGGCTCTTTCCTCCATGATGTTGTGGGAATTTCAAACAGGCTGCCAGTAAACTCAATGCAAACTTTTCTTGTTGCCAAGCCTAGAAATCCAAATGGTCCCTTTAACATGTGCTTGTTTCTGTTCCTGAACCATCCTACATGCCAAAAAACTCTCCTTCCCCCCCTGCAAAAAAACTCACCCAAGAAACAACAAAAAAAAAAAGACAAAACATAAAAAGCAGAAAAAACACACGAGATCTAAAAAACCCTTTTGACTTACACACCAAAATATTACTAATAGCTTAAAATGTAGTAATCTAATACTTATCACTTAACAGTTTAATGAATCAAACCATAAATTACTTGTTCAAGATCACACAGGAAGTCAGTGTCAGTAACTAAAACCCTCTCTTCTCATAGCCTAGTGGTTACATGACCTTCAATTTAGTTACTAAAAGCAACAGCAGACAGTTCACTTACATCACTACATCTGTGCAAAACTGTGGTATATCACATTAGATTTATATGCAAGAAAGACTGCAACCATCCCTGTACTGTATCACTAATACATGTGCCCATGAAGGAAGACCGCTCAAGGGGAAAAGAATATCCACTACATTCCCCAGGAATCCTGCTGAGAATCACAATTATTGTGGAGTGTGTGAAGAGGATTCTTGGATTCTGGACTACAAGAACTGGAAAGAAATAATAAAACTAGTTTCATGACAACTGATATACTCTTCCTGCTCTCCACACCTGCCAGATTGCTCTATCCTGATCCTCAAATTTACTAGTTAGTCAGCAAAGTCATTTTGTTTTGAACCTTGAGTTCTTGAATAATGATGTAAGAATAAATGGCTGGCAAGAATGACACAGTGACAACATTCTGGTAGCCAGAATAAACACAGATGAATGAAAGAGCCTCCACCTGAAATATTTGATATTGCACTGTGAGAAAATTCTGGTTTTCACTTCAGCTAATGCCAAAAGCCCATGGATTCCTCAGATGATTCAACCAAAAAGTACTAAAGGAGGCAAGGAGGATTATGACACAAATGGTTGTGAATCATGCCTAAAATTTCATCCTTTTCAACATATGGCACAGGCATATTTGAGGACAACTTATCTACATGAATGGGATTTTGCCTGTACTACTCTAAAAGCACAAGTGCACTTGTCTCTATCTTCTCAGTTCATGGGAAACTAGGTTTGAGTTATGTGTTTGCATGCAGAATTTCCTGAGAAGACATTTCATGGAAGAAATGGCCAGGTGCAATGCACATTTTTTTACACTACTGTTTGAATTTTTTCACTTTTTGTTCACTTTTTATGTCACAATTAAATAATAACTGAAGCAGGAAAAGGCTTCCCTGTTCAGGATTTGAACAGTGAGTTACATCTGCTTCTCTATCAAATACATAAAGCTGTAGTATCTCTCTCCTTGCAGGAATGCCTAATCTGCCGTGTGTCTTTCCTTCCCCTCATTCCCCAAACACTGTTCCTTACACTTTCACTCATGCATTTACACAAGACAGAAGAATGACAGGGGAAATTATATGGTGCCAATAAATTTTCAGTGACCTGACTTTTAGGGTACTGCCTGGCCCCATAGGTTTCAGTGCCACCTAGAAGGGGACTTTGGGGAAATTTCTCAAAATGCCAACTATCATTTAGCCTAATCAGAAACTCCTGACATTGTGCACAATGATTCAAGTCCAGGCCTCCCTGGAAAGTCCTAATGATCAGTTGCTGCAAAACTCCTTCTTAAGGTGCCTTGATGAATTTAGCTCTGGCATTAGTAACTGAAATTTAGAAAGATTTTTTGTCACCAAGTAAGTGACGGACATTTTGACAAGCAAATGACAATTATTTTACATTTTAGCATAACACTTCTTTGTCCTTTGGAGTATGAAAGCAGCTGCTCTTCTTTCAATATCCAGATGGGCATATCTCTTACTGGAGAATTTGGTGTTATTGCACAGCATATCAGAGAAGCAAAGGAAAATTCTTAGCTAATTGCTCCAGTTTTCCTTCCCACTTGCCTAACTCGAGTCTCTTCTACCAAAAAAAAAAAAAAAAAATTTTGATCAATCTTCAGACTGTGTGCAGCACAGAAAGGTTGTACTAGAAATGTTTGATTTTAGAAGCCTTCTCTTTAGTCTTATACGGAGTTGCTTTGTGTTATTACTCACATATACATGCCCAAGAATAGCATTTAATTTTAGCATGTAATGAGAAAATAAACCTCCTGTTTACTTTTGTTCACCACTAATTAGATATAATACTTTCCTCAACATTTGGCCAATCATAATTGCATAAAATTAAGGAAATTGAGAGAATGTTCATAAGGAGGCAAACACACAATTCAGTGAGAGTCTCTCTTCTGTCAGGTAAGTAAATTCCATCCATCTACACACCCAAACCAACTTCTCTCAAAATCAGTGGAAAGGCCTCCCTTTGGCCTCAGTGGCTTTTGGATCAGATCCAGCCTATTCGCATTAAAAGTCAGCTCAGGACTTGAGCTAGATCATGATGTAACTGAATTAATTAGCATTAAGTTATGAGAAACTACTCTCTATTACTACAAATTACTTGTAAAATAGCCAAGCTTTACTAGCATTAATGATTTCAGCAGTGTTAGATGAAAGTTTCTTTCCATGAATATTACTAATTGCAACTTTAGGGCCAAGTTTGGGCTTTCAAATTCCCATTCCCATTTTACATTAAAAAGTACACAAAAGCATGTGTGCCACCTCATTGCTACCAGCAGCTTGAGATGGGCAGAATCAAACCTATTACCATGACTCTTCCCTTGGACTGCATGATTTATTGTGTTGGGCCAGCATGAAGTTCCTATTCCTTAGGAATTTTGCACAGCCTGAAAGTCCTCTGCTGTGAACTTCTAGTCTGTTTGGATTTGGTGCTCTGATTTAATATATATATGAGAGTTTCAAGCTGGGAATTTGATGCTAGGTCTGTACTTCTGGCTCAAGCCCAGCTGTCTACATTTGGAAATGTATTTGATTTTGGAACACAATTTTCTGGAATGGAATGTCAAGAAAATGCATAATCAAGAGGGCATCATAGATAACGAGCTACAAAAACCTGTTTGTCACCCTCCTCCCACAATGGCGAAGAGCCTTCTACAGCTGCTAATTAGAAAATTAGAACACCACAAATAGATTATATTTTACTGGCAGCATAGCATCTTCCCCCCAGTGTTTTGAAGTATTTTTTGAATTGTTTGCTGTCAGCAAAACAAGTGCGCTACCTGCGATCCTATAGACAACAAAGCCCGGCAGCAGGATTTCAGTCAGGTGATGTCACCCAGGTAAAATTGTACTGACAAGCTTTTAATTAAAGTTTTCCCACACATCTTTCTGCTGGTCCCCAGGAGCTATTATTCATTATGTGCCGACTGTCAGCCAATTGTGAGTCGGGAGGGAAGTGTTTTATTTTCAAAGCCCTTGCTGACAGCTAGAGAACACTTTGTTATACAATCTGTTTACTTTTTTCACACACAGAATCTTGCTAAAGGGGAAATGGTCATGCAGTAGTGTTTACAGTTTATGGCAATAATTAAATGCATCTGGCAGAGCAGTAGCTGAAAGGAGGTCCGTGTGGGTGTGGGTGAAAAGCCATAAAATTCCTCGTATAAACAGTTACCTCCACCTTGCAGAGCCCCTAGCATTTTAAGACAAAGTTTCTTTGGGAAAGGGCAGGTCTAAACAGGTGCACATATTCTGAAATGGGACTACATGGATCTAGCCATGTTGCACTTGATGATAAGAAGCACTGTCCAGGAATTACAGTAACACTGTTCTCATCAATTATTAGCACAGTTTGAACTTGTTATAAAACAGCTGCTTGTCCTTCGTGATGCTAAATCCCAAAGTACTTACTTTTGTAAGAACAAATGTACAAGGAGGAGCAACTTGCCACTAGATAAAAGCAAAAGGTAGTTTGGAGTCCTATTTCACCAAAGGGACAGTACTCAATGCTTAATACCTACAGAGAAACAGCTCTTTCAAAATTTTTAATCACTTAGATAAAATTCTTTTGATCTTTTATGACTGGTGATGATAAATATTTCTTTGGAGTTATGAAAAAATTTTAAATCATGGTAAAATGTTGTAAGCAATAATCACTGCATCACCTGAAGTATTAAGAGTAATAGGAAGTAAACAACTATGTTTAAAATGTTTGTAGATTAATTTAACCCAGTGTAATATTCACATACAGAGGTAAAAAAGAAATTGCAGGCCACTCACTGCCAGACTGTTGGGAATTCTGTGGAAATCACTTCCACTGCAAAGCAAAAGACTGGAAAATAAATTAATTGATCATAATTTAAAAACCATCTTTTACTGATATTATCAAAAATAACTATGTAAATTATTTTATGTATACACAGTTCCATTGCCAATGAATAAAAACTTTCAGTTGCTGTTAATTGTCTTTAAATAACTATATTCTTAGAAAAAAATTCTGAGATGCAAAAAAAAAAATTAAGGAAATTAACAAAGTGGTCCTTTGAAATCGGATGTTTTTGTGGTTATCAACATTAAACAATGGGCCTTAGTTGTCTCTGGACAGGGATGGGAGGTGGTTGTTGTAGACAATGCAGTATGACCACTTTAAGAGGCCTTTTCTGTTTGGGTACCATAAAATGTTTTTAGCTCACCAGCACATGAACACATCAATGCAGATTTCATTAATGAAAAGGAACATACCAAAAATTCTGATTGCAAATTTCACTCATGGGTTTCATTTGTAGATTGTGCTTTCTCACTATTCCTGTTTCTTTTTTTTCTCTAAAAAATTTATTTCATTCTTTTGGAATTTTACTGGATGGTAGCAGCAAGATTATACTTTTTTCTGTCAGAGACAGCAAATAAATTCTGAGATACTGTACAGTTACACTCAAATTAACATATTTGTGATAATACTGTTTTCATCTTCCCAAGCTTAACAAAATCAACATAGTAAGCAGTCATTAAGAAGTTTATACTAATCTTTAAGATAATGTTATAAGGGAGTATTATCATTTTAGGTTCAGCATTATAAGCACTAACAACAAGATTCATTAGAGATTTCAGAAATCAAAGCATAGAGATTAGGTGATTTTTCCTGAGATTTATGGGGTAGAAAAAGTGAGGAAGATTTTGCTTCAAGGTTTAAAGCTGCCCATTCATTTTAGTCAGTGACTATGGCATCCAAAGTTCTTGGGGTACAATGGTAGTCGTTGAACTGATAAGGGGAAAAGGTCTCTTCAGCCAGTGTGACCATTTCATTCTCCTCTCCGTAGGCCTTCTACCCAGAGAGGTTGGGGGAACTGCAAGACAAAAGGAGCCAAATACCTTCAGACAGAGCAGGTACTTCAATCCAGCAGGGATCATTCCTTCAGGCACAGTGCTGTGCTAATGTGATTGCACATCTTCCTGCTGGAGCTAGTCCATACCTAGGTGATCTGGAGTGATAGCAAGCAACTGTCTGCAACTGGCTTCTCAGCTCCCTCCCTTCCTTTGTGATCCTGTGCTCAGGGCTCTCATCTGACAAACAAAAGGTACAAGGAATACCACTGGCTCATCAACTTTCACACGCAAAAGGAAACTGTCAGTCAAAAACAACTGTAAAAGATGAGTTAGAGAGATGCTTACAAACTGATATAATATGAAGTTACCAGGAAGTTGGAGAGAATTCATTTTATGAAAATTGGGTTTTCAAATAAATCTAATATGGATTCTTCAGAAAACAAAATCAGATCTGTCTGCTAAGGTGTGATCTTACTATGTGGACACGTGGGTGGACTTCTATCATGACTGAACACCAACTAACCTAGTTTTTAACAGTTTGCTGAAAGGATCTATTTTGTTTTTTCTATCAACAAACTGATATTATCATCAAAGTTCTGAAAGGAAGTTAAATATTAGGGTAATGCAAAAAGAGATGGACTTATGTAAATTCTGAAGACTCATCAGTTATGCAATACCATTGCATTTCAGGTTAAGAAATGTAGTAGACATTTTTTCTTGCAACAAAATTATTGGATTTTAATAATAAGCACGAACAGCCTTCCTTCTTCCAGAACACACCATCATTTAAATATTCTTCAAGTTGCCTGCTATCACCCACATTTTCTGATTCTTTCAGATCCTGGCCCTTATTTTCTAATCTGTGTCTAAACTGGGGGAAGAAACTTGGAAAAAAAAATAGATGTATTTCCTTGAATATTTGTCACATATTACAAACACTTACAAAGATACCTCCTAAACTCCAGCCCAAAATGGTATATTTACAGTGTAAAACAAATCTGCATCTAAAGAAAAGCCACAACCACAAGGCAGCTGAACAGCTTTGACAGTTTTGCCTACCTTCTCCAGTCTCACCTCTTACCTTTCATTTCCAGATAAGATCTGAATAGCCAACAGAGAAACCAATCATGCTTCTTTTTCCAATGGGATATTCCCTCTGGCTATGTAACTTTATGTCTGGCCTAATAAAGGGAGAACTAGTTATGTCTTGAGTATACCCAATTCGGACTTGGCATGTTTTAATCTTTAGCTGCTCAAAAATTGGATTTTGTCATAGTTAGTATATTAAGTGATTATTGCTGTATCAAATAAACTTAGCATGGACAATGATCTACAACTTGGCTTTCTGCCATCTTTTGGACCCCTATTTGTTGTCTAAGAAAGTAAATAATAACTCTTATCTTTTTCTATTGGTGTCTTCCTTGACAAAAAAAAAAAAATCATTTCAATACACTTCCCATTCATTTCTTGCCTTTCTTATGGACTGGCACATCCTCTTCCTTCTGTAACATATTTTAGCTGATTTAGAGTTACCAAGAAGCTTTTTTTTTAACTTTTGAAGTGAGATTTCCAAAAGCTTCCTTTAGAAATTGACAGTGCCCTGGAGGGCTCTTGCTCCAGGCAACTGAGAAAGCTCATGAAGATATTGTAAAATCTTTTGTTTGAACAATTCTTCCTTCCTCACCTTCAGCCAGGTTATTTCCCCAGTAAACTGTACATTAAATTGGCAGCTATCCTGCCTGTCTTTCTCTCCCTTTGGTTCTTTTTGCCTCTGTTTATATTTTCCATGAACTGATGCATCTCCAAACATGCCCATTATATTTTATTTCGCATTAGTCAGTACAGGAAATTGCTCTAGTTGTGGTCTCTTGCTCACATTTCTCTCTTCAGATGCTGCAATAAGGATTTGTCTTAATTTCCAACTTGTTACTGTTTTAAGCTGTTGTGTGTATGTGTTCAGGTTTTTTATAGCAGAGAAGAAAGAAAAATACAGCAGGTATCTTTCAGTGGCATGCACCATTCTTGTCCCTCTTCCTTTAGTGCTTTTACAACACTATGAGTGAAATAAGGGATAAGAGGCAAGCTGTGCAAGGAATCTCAAAGAAATATGCTGTCAGCCTGAAGAGGTGCACTGCAACTCACTGTTCGTGACTGCCTACATGCTGGAGCTGTGAGTTCACTCCTAGTTTGTGTCTTGGCAATGCAATGCAAAGGGGACTCAGCCCCGGATGTAGCATTTCTCTTCTCGCACTCATCAGTGTGGGTCTCCCTATCATCAGATCCCCATAAAGCAGGCTTTGTGCTGAGTCCTCAGTCTTCCTGTACCTTCTCTTCTTCATGTTAACAGTGTGAATGGAAAGTAAAATCAGCAGAAATATCAGGTTCACTCAACAAGCAGCTGACACATGGAATCTTATGTCTAGCAAGACTTCACATGGCTCAACCACTTCCCTCAAACACAGAATAAATACAAATCTCAGACCTGAGTTATTACATCAATTTTCTGGTGTGTGTGAGGGACAGTGTCCTTTGAGCCATGGGCTTCTGAGCAGCCTGAGTCTAGAAGGAAAGGAACAGGTGGAAAAACTGGGACAGAAACTCCTTTTCAGACCAAAGATTCCTGTAATCTTTTCTCTGACAATACCGCTCAGAAGACACACCTGGAACAGGTAGGAAACAGGAAAATCTCATGCTGATGTATCTGCTGGAAAAGCTGCATGTCTCAGGGGAAATTCAAACTTCTAAGCCAGAAAGAGTATCTTCATATTTATAAATTTTCTTTCATTATTTTTTCCAATCACTTTTTATCTCAGATAAATTTTTAATGTTAAAAACTTCCTTTTGGCAGGGAATTCCACAACAAACCACACATTATATGAAGTACTGCCTTCCTTGTTTGGAACTTACTAATGACTTGCATCATTTGATGACTTTAATATTATTGCAGCAGAAAAGATTTTGGTCCTATCATGAATATACAGACCTGTGTCACATCTCTTCTATGACGTCTCCTTTACAAAAAGTCCCAGCTATATGAGATATTTACTTGCATGGAAGCCATTCCATACTCCTGATTGTCCCTGCTTTGACTTTTACAGATCCTGTGTTCCTTTTAAAGTTGAGATACCAATTCTACATTCAATATTCATGATGCAGATGGACAATTTAAGCAGAACATTATCTTCTGTTTTGAGCAGTACTCACCATCATATTTCATAATATTTTATTTTGGTTTTTAGCTAGCATTGAGCATAGTTTCCATTGAATTACAAAATGAGGAGTGTGCCCTAATACACATCACCTCAAGCACATCTAACTCAAATTTGATTTGCTATTTGATGTGTGGCTCTTGCCTCATCATGATGTCCCTCTGCAGTACTTTGCAGTACTCTTTCATTTTTAGAACATTGATTAACTTATCAAAGCCTATGATTTTTTTTTTACCTTATTACTCACTTCTTAAATCGTTCATTGGGGTGATAAACAGCACATATATCATAGAATCATAGAATAGCCTGGGTTGGGAGGGAGCTTAAAGATCAACTAGTTCCAAGCTCCCTGCCAAGTGCAGGGACACCTTCCACTAGACCCATGTAAGTCTTCATTAGTGATCTGCTTCCACTGTGAAAATTTATTTCTACATGAATTTTCTCATACCAATTTTTTCTCCATGTGAGAAGATTTTCTCTTATCTCACAAGTCAGTTCAAAAATTTTTTGAGAAGAAACTCCAAACAGAAATGCTTTTGGAAAACCAAATGGCTACATAACTGGCTTTTCTTATTTACATCCTTGATGACTTCTTTAAAGAAGTCCTCAATCATTGATTGATTGCAATTCTTATTGTAACAACTCAGTGATTCTTTCCTGATATGTTTTGATTATTCACTCCTCATATGTTATAGTCCTTATTCTATTTATTCCTAATATATTTATTCATGTTTTATCTAATCCTTTACTGTAATTTTTATAGATTTTCTGGATACACATATACCTTAGACATTTAAAATAGTTCCTGAATTATCTTAAAAAACCTGCATCTTCAGTCTGTGTTACAAGTGAAATTATATGCTACAGTTAATATTTCATCCAAGTGAACCTATAAAATCTGAGAGGAAGATTTTTTTTTAAGTTCAATTTACTGATTTTTTTTCCTTAACTCTGCCTATTTATATCTGAATTTTGAGATAGATATCATGAGTTTCACCCATAAATATGAATTATTCTGTTTCAAATTTTCAAAAGTCTTAAAAATTCTTTTGTCACTTTAAAATTATCTTTTCTGAAGGTCTTTCACATCTTCTGGCAAGCTTTCTACTCCAGAAAAATTATTAGTAACTTTAATAACTTTGGAAACTATTTCTTAGACTGTTTCTTGACTTTTATTATATGTTCAAATCAATAATTATCATAATTCTCTTTTGATTTCTCCCTTTTAATAAGAATTAAATTTTGGCTCTGCTCTACTGAGGAGGCACAGCAGCCTGTGCAAACACAGAGAGTTGTAAATTCTTGGATACTCACCGGGAATGCAAACTGAAAGATGAGAACTTTGTTTTCTTGATGTCTTTTGAGAGTGGTGACTTAAACGTGAAAGATATCAGTGAACAAGTTTGGCATGGAATCTGGACTTCATAAGTCTGGAAAATGGAAGCATATATAAATATGCTCCAATATATAAGAAATAATATGGCTTGAGCAAGGAAGGGTATTATTAAAACCTCAAAATTTAGGCCAACTGACATTTGCTTCTACATACACAGCCTCTGGTTCACCAACCATTTAAGTGAAACTGTGCTGGCATGTATACAACCACATGTACCAACAGATTTCAGCCACTGACAGAAAATAGGCTGCACACTCTGTTCATAGGGTTTTTGCTTTTCAGATTATATGAATGCTTAAAACAAGTAGAGGCTCCACAGTTTGCCCATAATACTCCAAGGAACTGTTCCAGAGTGTAAAAAGTTGAACACTTTCTCCTATAATACCAGGTTCCTGGGACTGTTAGTACTGCTGGGAAGGAACCATGAAACTCTGTGGACGCATGAGTGTCTTATTTTTAAAGACCATTCTAAGAAAATCCTAAAACTCAGTGTAGAAATTGGTCATTTTGGAGAAGGTTGGGAACTCCTAAGCTAAAGTACCCTGGGTCTTAACCTAGCAAAAGAATTTTATGGAAGTTCATATCAAAAGTATAATAATAATCAAAATTAATGCTCATATGGTGTTTAATTATTTAAAAGTGAGTTTGGTTGACCATCCTGCTCCATACAGATTAACCCACTGAAAAAGTAAGTGTAGCAGTCAGTGAAATGCTTAATGGAGAACAAATTATAAGTACTTTGTTTTGGAGAATTGCTATTACTTTGTGATAGTCATACTATAAATTATGGGTACAGAGATAAGATAGAGCATTAGATTAATACTTTGCCTTTTTAAACTATTAATTTACTATTCTGGGGACATGATTTTAAATCCACTGCACAGCAAAGTGACTGAAAATCATTCCACCCTGACAGCTTTAAAAGAACACTAATGAAACACGTTAAGAGAGTCTCAACCCAGATGATACTGAGCAGAAGTAGTCATCTCAGAAGACATCCAGCATTGGTCCTCTTTCAGCATTCTCACCAAAACAGATACCTTCATTACACAGAGGAGTATTTCATACAAGACTGATGATATTATGATTGAAGTACATGCTAAAGCAGTCCAGGATGAGTGCACTACAGGTTCACTGTCAAAGAATATTTAATATCTGACAGTCATGCATAAAAAGCTAGGGAAGCATTTTACTTACTGATGCTTTTATGAAGAGTGCAGAAAGATAAGTTGTAAAACCAATGGCTTTTATTGTTTCTTACATTTTTAAGATTAATAAGAGAATGACAAAATCATCTAAAATGAAAAAGAAGCTAAATAAACTGTTTTACATCACTATTACAGTATTTTAAATTATACCTCAAAGGAATATTTTTCTAACTCCTACTTCAGTTAGAAACAGTATGGTATGTTTGTTTTAAACCACTTTTTTCCAAGTATGAAAAAATATTCTAGGTACTTCTGTAGTTTCTTTTCTCTTGCTAATAAGTGTGAGTAAAGACAAATAACAGCTTTAGTACTTTTCCCACTGGTGAATTCCTAATTAAATAGTTCATTAGTAGATTATCTAACCTTCATTTAATGAGGCCCTCCAGATGTTGTGTCTTAAGCGAAGCAAAAAGGAAAACAGCTGAATGCTGAAAGCACAACATAATTGGATATGGTCAAGTTGGAAGAAGTGAATTCTCATGTTACTGTTACTATAATAAAGTATGATTTTCTTTTAGAAATTGTCAATGAGTGATGACCTAGAGAAAATCCTTTAACTATCTCCAGTTATAATTTTAAATATACTTGGCTGTATTTACTTAACTTCTATTTAACATTAGCCTTCTCCCCACTACTTCTATGCAGCTGTCTCTAACACTTAGAGATTCCAGCTTGCACTTTTCTGTTTTTCTTATGACACTTCCCTTTTTATGATGAAGTTTCTTCTATTTGTTCCTGCTAGGGAACCCTGTCCAGTATAGATTCATATTTCCTTTCCTTAATTGTTACGCAGAAAAAATAATCTCAAATTATTCTATACAGGGTTTCTCATGGGATAATAATCAAGCAAAAATAAAGTATTTAATATTTAAGTAGAACAAACTAAATTTTCATAAAGGATAGGAAACAACCTGATAGTGTAACTGCCTATCAAAAAGTCTAAATTTAAGGCAGTCCTTACATAAGCATGATGAGAAGCTTTCAAAACAAAATATAACAATTTTTTCAGTAAACTCATTGAACCTTATTGAAGAGGTATCACATTTTCTTCTACACAAACATAGTGACAATTCCTTTACCTTTTCAGTTATTATTAGAATTATTTAGTTCTCATTAGAAGTGTAAAATTAGTCATGTGACACTTCTTTGCAGAGTTCAACAACAGAATTTAGATAGAGGAAGATAAAGATATTTTCTATGAACATCCAAATATTTTCAAGGCAATTATGTATTCATGGGATAAAAGGGGTTATGGCATGGATAAATACTGCATTGCTGTACTGGAAACATTGAAGTGAAGGGCACAAAGACTTGGTCAATTCTTATGATGGAAGGAGGTTTTTTGATGGAATTGTGAATGGTCAGCCTAGGGTTCATTCTTTTCATGTCCCTGGAAGTAGGATAATCAGGTGATACATTTTCTGATGACATTACTAGGGATGGTAAAATCATGGCCAATTTTTAAGTATATTAAAAAAAATCTCATCCTGATTCAGGACCTTGGTAGTAATAATAATAATAATAATAATAATAATAATAATAATAATTTACTTTTGATAAATCTGGACTGATGCTGATGATAAAATTAATCCTACCTCTCCATTTAAAGATATGGTCCCTGAGCTGACCACTGCCACTAAAGTATGAGGTCTTGGGGTTACAATGGAAAAATCTATGAAAATATCAACTTGACACTCTCTGGCAATCAAAAAGGCAAATCAACCATTAGTAATTAGAAGGAAAAAAAAATTATATATTACTATGTCATTCAGTAAACACATAACTGATTCACATCTCAAATGGTAAAAAGTGCCTCCTGCCTCCTTCTTGTCCCTCCTTCTCGTCCCTCCTTCTCATGAAGATCGTTGAATTGGGAAGGGTGCAGAGCAAGGTGAGAACAGCCAAGAATATCGATTACTAAGGAAAAAATTGTTTCCTTAATTTAGAAAATAATAATAAAATAAAGCTATAACAGGTATGATGAAATCATGTTTGGAATGGGAAAAGTTGGCAGAAGTGGCCAATTTGCTGTCACTTGAAGAGTAATAACCAGGAGCTAAAAAGAGGAAGAGAAGAAGACAACCTTTCCAAAAACAATGTAGTTAAAAGTGGGATGCCTTGTAGCAAAATGATATAAATACAAGAAAGCTATTAAATATTCAGGAATCACCACTGAGTGAGGAACTCCCAGATGACTGGATGAAGGTGAAGCACCCTTTCCTTTTCTTTGGAAAAGATTTCTTCCTGTTACAAGAATACAGAATACAAAAGTTTATAAAAAAACTCTTTTGAGAGTGTTTTCCCTGTTTCACTTCTATAATTCTATTTTTTCTCTTTTTCCTTCAAATTTCATAAAGATACATATAATATTGTATATTTTTAATATTCCTTTGTCTATCAGCAACTGTTCTGATCTTAAGAAAGTTCCACAGCGGAAAATGGGAAAAATAATATAGACATCTGAAAATAAATAATTCCACTTTTCCTATTTGTTGGCAAAATAGGATAATAATGAAGTAGAAATAAAAATGTGGATTTCTGGCAGTACAGTTTCCACAGAAATATGATAAGGTTGGAAATTCTAAATAATTAAGAACATGTTAATTTCTAAACTTCCCCTAAAAATGGTTAAGTACAATAAATGTTTTCTCATAGAAGTTTTTTCCTAAATTGACATTAGCTTATTAGCAGGATATGTTTGTATTTGATCAACAGGTAATGACCTGTTGAATCAAAATCTCAGAAAACTGAGCATTTTTCCATTTTTATATCAAGTGTTTACTGTATATATACATATAAAGGTTAAAATGTATACATTTTTACCTATTTTATCTGATTTTTAAACACTGAGCTAATTTGATCTACTATTATTTTTAAAGTTTTTATAACCTTTATACACACTTTTTGTGAATAAACATATTTTGAAAGTATCGTAAAAATTGACAATGAAATTTAAGACAGTTCTAATTTTGCTGCATAATCTGTAAAAAAAATAATTAAAAAGGCAAAAGGGCAGTCATTTAAAACTGACATCAGGCACACATACATGTGAGGGTATGCTGGACCATGGGGACATGAGGAGGGGACAGTGAGGGAAATAGTTTGATACCTGCATTTCTTTCCAGGAACTATGCTCAGAATGTAAGCAAGCAGACTACACATGCCTTAACTCATTCCTATCTTTTGCATTATGTAGTTTCACTTGTTCATCAGCTCTGCTGATCTCGGGCTAAACTAAAACTGCCTGGCTTTCATCCAGGTATTTATTTCTCCTCAGAGAGTAATAGTGTGAGTAGACACTAGTAAAGAGTTTTATTCAAAAAGGGGATGCTATACTTTGTTAAGTATTCTAAAACCTTGTGTGAACACTTCAGACCTAACTGTCTCACATAATCATCAGTTTACTGTGGTGCTACATAATCTGACAAACTACTCAGAACTGTTCTCCATGGTGAAGGACACCTGTACCTTTGCACTTTCAGAGCACTCTCAAAGAGTAAACCATCTGCAAGGAGGTAACCATGACTGACTGGTTTTCTATCTAGCACTTCTAGGTAGACATTTGTATTGATGTATGTGATCTATGAGCTGTGCTGAGACTGAATATTTGATGGACTACTCACAACAACCATTTTTCTGTTAGTAAGGGTTAGTGTGAAGTCACCCACACCCCAAGATCCTGTTTCTGTACTCTGATTGGATCATCTAATCTTGCTAGATTCTTTCTATCTCCATTAAAATAAAACTAAGCTTTCTTTCTTTAATTAATTTCTTCTCTAATTATAGTGAACACTTTAAGGAATAAGTCTTAGCTCAAAGTGGTAGTCATGAAGAGCAAATACATGAGCTACAAGTGCATCAAATTCAAAGTGCCATTTGATTTTTTTTTTTAATAATTGTGAATATTTTTCTTACAATCTCAGTTAATACCAGTAGGGATGATTTCCATCAATAAAGAAGAGAATAGTCTCACTGAACAATGAGGATGGAGGAGATATTTGGGAGTTAGTACACGGGAAGTACTTAACCATGCTTTTACAAGCTTAATTTTGCAATGACTGTACTAAAACTCCAGGACTCCTAGGAAACAGATCAATCAGACTAAGTGGGACTCTCTTGTTAAAGGAAATGTGTGAACTGAGGTGAAATTATTTATAATTCGGACTAACTATGGTCAAAGTCTGAATCCATAACAATCCAGTGTGTGTTTGGAAACTGTATTGTAAAACCCAATGGATATCAGAGTGTTTACTGGCTCTTGGCCAAAGGCCTAAAAGTGTGTTCTACAGGTAAGTACAAATATTCCCAGGACAAGATCCTTTACAAAACCAGAACTCGGCTTGAGACCAGTTTTTTTTTCTCTAAGGATAATCATTGAGAGGGCTTAGGAGGTTCTGATACACCTGACTGGGCTTCTTTGAAATCAAATCTTATTTGAGCAATTTTCCCTGTGTCAGAGTTTGCAAAAATACATCATGTTTTCTTAATTTGACATTGCCATGAGTTATTTGAGATAACAACATGGCGAAATATGAAAAACTGACAGAAAATTCCTGTGCTAGGTGTCAGTAATATAAATTAGACCTATTTGTACTTCCATAATTTACTTAAGTCTATTTAAACTTCTGTTCTAAAGTGTAGGTAAACACTAATAAACTGCTCCAAGGAATATGCATAATAGAAATGCTGTCTTTGCACAGAAATGTAGTAATGACCAACACTGAACTGGAGTCAAATCTCACACCATCCTGCAGAAAACCCCATGGGAAAAGCTAAGCTTTTCAGCATGACTCAAACATTAATACCTGCAGGTAGGCCAAGTTAAAAAGCAAGCCCAACGTAAAAAGCCATGGACAGAGAGAGACTGGTGTTCTACCCTACTAAAGACCTTTTTGACCTAAAAGATTAGGCCAAACCCAGAACCTTACTTTGCACTTTGCATCAGGGGCACAGATAAACTGATGGTGAAACACTGGTCTCTCAAGCCACATTTAATACAAGATTCAAAACCATCACACAAAATCCTGTGGAGATTGCATCTTGGTGTGATAAAGGGATGGATTATTGTATCAGGGCCTGTATCTGAGAGAGAGTCACAATCTTCTGAGAAAGCACAAACACCCAAAAGAAGCATTTGGAAGTCAAATCAGTCTGCTTATTTGACCTGTGAAGGAATTGGCCTTTTTTACTTGACAAAACACACTCAAATTTAGTGGGAAATGTGTTTATTTAATTATGTTATATGCAATTTTTCTGCAGTATGTACTATGAAATTAATGAAGTTGTTATTGCAAGTTACCTATCACAGCTCTCTGTTATTAAATCATTTTATTATTTTTGTGTAGATCACAAACCAGAAAGTAGTAGAACATAGTTAAAGTATTACAGTTCACCCAAAGAGTAAATACTGTGCAAAGGGTACAGTAACTTTTATTCCAGTAGCCTGATTATAAACAAGAGTGATGTGCTACAAAATCACCAGCAGGAAGGAACACTTGGAACAGAACAAACTACTATTTTATCAGTCAGTTCTTTTAAAAACACTGAGTAGTGTACTAGAATCACATTTTATGTATATGTGTACTGAGTAAATTCCTCTTTAAATTATTGTGGTTTAGTTTGACCGTAGTATTTGATGGCAACACACAATTCAGCTACTTATAAAAACAAAATACCAGAAAATAGCACAAGAGGAAAATCTCTTTCAAACTCAGATTCATACGACTATTTTATTTAGTACCTATGAAGGAAGTCAGCTGACTTATACTTTAACACATTTTCAAGAAGAACACCAAAAACAAATATGAAAAAAAAAGCAAGAAGATTAAGTTGAAAGTCATACATTAACTGCAAAGAATCTAAGCCTAATAGTGAATATTAAAAATTTCTCTCATTAATCAAATATTTTGTGTGTGAGAACAAAAGAAAAAAAAAAAGGCAAAGGTCAGGAAATGGGATATTTCTTGCTTTGGTTTGCAAAAAACAGGTTGCCTATAAAAACTTGGCAATGACCAGAGGCTCTACATACCAAAACTTAATGCTGAAAATAATGGCAGAAAATGCTAAGCATATTTCTCTTTGAAAGTATACATTTGGATTTTCATTATAATTTAGAACCATAACCTTTAATCTTCCATCAATTGCAAGCTTCTAGCAGGACTTTAAAATTATTTTGACAACTAGAAGTTTTAGAAGCTTTGTGGTAAAACTGCAAGACTGTATAAGACCAAAAGGCCTTATAAAATTAGGACCTGTATTTACACATATTTTTTATTTGTTGTCTTTAAACACAGGGAATGGTTACATCAGGAGAGATGACAACCACCATTTTAAACAGATAAAATTCAAACTGCCAAAGACAAGATAGAATTGAACATCCTTACAAATCCCCTAAACACACGCACATGAGTGATGTCCTCTAGACAGCTCCAATATGTTGCTTTTGGGAATCTGCAGAAGTAGTGCTCTGATTCCTTCAGCAGGCTTTTCTGGTGCCTCCTGCAAAACCTTGCTCTCTATGTGCTTCCTGCTCTTCCCGGTTGCGGGCAAACTCCTTGTTGTCCTCCAAATGCTCAGCTGCTAAACCAGCAAAGTTGTCCTACTCATAGCTCTCCAGGAAAAGGGCAGCTCCTAGCCCCAGTCAGCTCTTCTTGAAGGAAAGGTCCCACAGTAAGATCCACAAGTAAATCTAATATCCACTAGTAATCTATCAGTCATAGTGAGCCATAAAAAAAATCCAATAAGCAAACAAACCAACCAAAAAAATCCAACAACAACAAAAACCCCAACAAAACAAAACAACCAAAAAAAGCAACCAAACTCCACACTTGTCTGGTAGAATCCACTTGCAGTAAAATTGCCCATTACATAAGATTTTCCAAATGGTGAGAAAAAACATGTTACTTAATTTAGCTTCCAGTGTTTTGTCTGAACTTAATATCATCCATTTGCCAAAAAACAAATCTGCCCATCAGAAGTACAGCAAACCAGTTCTCAGCTAAAACAAAGCACTAAGTAACTGTGATAAATGTTACTTATACATACATACATATCCAAAAAAGAAGTGTGAGTGAGATATCATGCTTGTTCTGAAAAGAAAGGTATAAACATCCATGCTTTTCTGCTTTTTAATTTTAAAACATATGGTTCCTCTTAATCAGACAGAATAACAACATCAGACTTTCATGTATAAGCCATTAAAGATGAAATATTAACCTAGAGTTTCAATGCAGTCTTAGAATTAAGAACAAATATTTTTAAGACAAAGTAGATTTTCAAAAGCCTCAGAATTGGTATTAGCTTACACTAAAAACAGTCAAACTGAAATAACTAAGGGTGACAGTAACCTAAATTATTCTGGTGGCCTTTTATGATGGAGTGACTGCAATAGTCAATAAGTGAAGACCACCTACAGTTCTGTTAGACCTTCAACATGGTCCCACATGACATCCCGCTCTCCAAATTGGAAAGACATAGATTTGAAGCATAGACTATTCAGTGTATAAGAAATTGGCTGGATGGACACACTCCGACAGTTGTGGCCAATGGCTCTATGTCCAGGTGGAAGTCGGTGACAAGTGGTGTCCCTCACTCATCAGAGTGAGATGAAAGCTCTCGGGACTGGTACATTTTAATACCTTTATTGAAGACACAGAGAGTGAGATCAAGAGCACCCTCAGCAAGCATAGATATTACACAAAGCTGAGTGGACAAGTAGACAACAGAAGCAAGGGATGCCATCCAGAAGGACCTCGCTGCACCTGGGTTGAGGTAACACCAGACTTGAGCACAGACTGGAAGAACTCATGCAACACAGTCCTGCAGAGGAGAGCTGGGGGTTTTAGTGCATGAAAAGCTGGGCATGAGGCAGCAATGTATGCCCACAGCCCAGATCTGGACAGCACCAAAAGAGGAGTGACCAGTAGGTCAAGGGAGGTGATTCTTCCCCTCTACCCTCATGAGAGCCCACCTGGAGTGCTGCACCCACATCTGGGGTTCTCAGCACAAGAAAGAAAGAGACCTATTAGAGCGAGTCCAGAGAAGGACCATGAGGATGATGAGAGGGATGGAACTGAAAGATTTGGGACCATTCATCCTGGAGAAGAGAAGGCTTCAGGGAAACCTTATAGCAGCTTTCCAGTACCTAAAGGGCACCTACAAGAAAGAAGGAGAGGAACTTTTTACAAAGGCATGTAATGATAGGACAAGGGAGAGGGACCTTAAGCTGAAGGAGGGAGGGCAGATTTAGATTAGATGATAGGAGAAAACTCTTAGAGAGTAGTGAAGCACTGGAACAGGTTACTACACCCCTAGAAGTATTTGAGACCAGATTGAGGCCAGGTTGGATGGGGCTTTGAGCAACCTGGTCTACTGAAGCTGTCCCTGCCCATGGCAGGGTGGTTGAAACTAGATGATCTTTAAGGTCTCTTCCAACTCAATTATAAGATTGAGGCTATGATTCTATGATTCTAGAACTATTCCTTGCATTAAGCACAGGTGTCCTTAAATTTGTATTAAATTCCATTTAAATGCCATTGAACCAAGAGGAATGAAGAACTATATAATTAATAGTTTTGTTTAAACTGTAACAGTAAGTTTTATTTCTCTGCTGTGAGATAAGGCAACATGGACTTTTTTGGATACTGCATAGAAATTTTGCATGCTGTGCAATTTTCATAGAAATGTTTTACTTTAGGTACAGTTCACTTTATATGTTCAGAGGTATTAAGGAATTCTCAGAAATTTATTTGTATATATCTCAAATTATTTCTCTGCTATTCATACCTTGCTGCTGTATTACTCAATTGCATAATTATGAATGAGCTTTTTGTTAATACATAGAAAATCAGAAGTGAAAAATTATTAGGAGGTAATTCATTAGCTCCTCTAAAAAAAAAAAAAAAAGCTACAACTGGAACCCCAAGATTCTATTTCCAAAATAATCAAACTCTCATCTTTTGAAAATTTATTCAAACCAGCTTACCAACTACTCCACTCTTTTCCCAAAATTAAAATGAATGTAGCAACTGGTCTTATATCTCCATGCCTAATCTAGGCTTTATGGCATTCAGTCTGAAAATATTTTGACATGGTTATTACGTTTTCCACTAATCAAAACAAGAATGCCTTCCCTTCAGACTGATCTCCTCTCAGATATCTCTATAAGCTTGTACAACACCTTCCTATCACAAGGTACTAGCCCCTTGTAAACGTAGATGCCTAAAGTTAGGCTCCTATATCCATAGTAAGGAACCTACTTCTTTGTGGCTGCATCTGAATTCAAACTGCAATCAATGCAATCTCACCTTCTTACAAATATTTTTATTTTATCCATGTGTATGGACTTAGAATTTTTTTTTTAAGAGACATGTTTTGTTCACTTTGTATTACTATTTTGTTTGATCCTTCTTAATCATAAGAACATTATTTCTGCAATATGGAACAGTTTGGTCAATTTACTTTAAACTTCCTCCGGTAGATTCAGATTACAGATTCAAATTATTCTTTGAATACTTGAACATCTGCAAGAAATACTTACAAATTTCAAGAGAAAATTGATTTTTTTTCCTTTCTTTGGTTATAAAAGACAAGCTTATAGTGGAATTGAATCATTCTAAAATCAGAATACTGTAGAAAGCAGTCATCTGCATCCTTAAAGTGGTTGTGATATGGTGTTGCATGCTCAAATATTGTACTTGTGTATTCTTAGTTTCTACATCTCCTGTGCAAACATTCCCCATGGAAAAAAATTCAGATAACACTGTTTCATGTCTTTTAAATGGCCAAGTTGGCATTTTTTGATGAAAGAAAGATGCAGAAGATTTGTAATTATCATTCTTAATTTCGGGTTTCCTTTCTTCATGTGGCTTACAGCACTGAGACCTCTATCAGTGTTTTGTAATCCAAGAACAATGTTACTTCAAAAAGACCCTGGAACTCCTGTTGGGTTATTATAATTACTTATCCCAAATCTTCAATTAGATTCTTCATAACATGACGCTGACTTGTTTATTATTTAAAACAAAAGAGACCAAGCCAAATGCTTTGAGTTTATTTGTGATTAAGACATTCTTGAATATTTTGTTGGTAAGGCAATGCATGTAAAGAGTCATTATATCAGCTGTTCTTTAGCATAGCCGTAGTCCAAACTCCACAGAACTTCAAATAGTTCTTGAAAATTGTGCCAATGTGGAAATCAAAAACCTCAAATTGTTAAGAATACAAACTACAATCAACTGATCCATTTCTTCCTCCAGATTCATTGATCAAATTCTATTATCTACACAGATGTGAAGCTGAATTAATCAGTGATGAATCTGGCATTCTGCTAATAAATATATTGTGAAAAATTGACAACACAGAGATTAATACAACAGAGGCTTAGCACTGCAGAGTCTTTTGTCTTAAGGTATACATATGTAATTGAGCTCCTAATTTTAGGAAAAAAGCCAAACTATATGTCACTCTGCTGTTATAGCACATCATGATTTAACCTACCTTTTTGTGAATCTTTTATGCTCAGTACTTAAAAATTTTCTTTGGGAGAATATTTCTGACAGGATGTTACCACCAGTCCCTCCAGAACTGAATCTCCCTTTTATTTTATTTAAGTGTGTTTTAAGTGCAACTTCTTGCTTAAGCAGTGCTTTGACTGTTGTGGTGTAATTTCATTCACCTCTTTCCTAAGGGACATGTTGAGAGGCTTTTTTCTTTATTTTTTAACCTCAACTTCCTCCCCCTTCTGTTCATTGTCCATTTATACCACCCACATCCATCTCTTTGAACTAATTCTCCCCTTCTTTCCTTCCTCTTCCTTCTGCCTTTATTTTTCTATTTAGACCATATGCCATTCAGACCCTCCCTGAAAGGCTCTTACTTTGTTTTTGTAAATCTGGGTATGAAATGGACTGTTGTTCTCTGTTTTCCTTGATGCATGTAATTGAGAAAATGTTATTTCTTTCTGAGGAGTCAGGTAAAACAAATGCAACCTCAGCTTAAATATCAGGACTCACTATTTGAGCAGCAGGAATACTGCACACCAAACAGAAGGACCAAGTAGAGCACACAAGAATGTTGGTATGCACATCATTGCACAGTGGTGGCTCACGTCAGCCAAAGACTTCAGATCTTCTTAATGAACAAATGTGCTACTTCCAAGACAAACAAGGAAAAATAAGACTAATCATAAATTTGAAAAAAATTGAGATAATTTTTCAACCAACATGGAGAAGAATACACTGTCCCTTGCACTAAACACAATGACACAGAGCTGTTTGCTGCACGTGGGTTCACCTACATTCAAATTGTGTTGAATGACCATGTCAATGTTTGTGGAGAGGTAGTTTCCTGCATTCATAGAAACAGGGGAATTTTCTGCTGGGTTTACTAAGTGAATATGAAATCAGTGTCAGACCAGACTAGAAATACAGACTAGAGCTGTAAAAACTGTTGTGCTAAACAGAGGCAGGATTTTGATATAGTATACAAAGCACGTCTGCCAGCTGGAGAAGTTCCACCAGAGGCACCTATGTGTCTTACTCTGAGTCAGATGCTACACTAAACTGACCAGTGATAAATTCCTGCAGCATATCCACATGGAAAGCCCAGGTGTAATGGGCTGGACATATGGCTTGAATCAATGATGTACATATGTTCAAGCACCTCCTATGAAGGGAACTGGAGTGTGGAAAGAGGAAGCAATGGTGATCCAAGAAAGCGCTTCTAGGACACCCTAAAGGCAGGATTGATTGAGTGCAACCTTCTGGCAAAATCTTTTGAGTTCTTTGCCAGAAAGATACAGCAACGGATCATCAAGGTGAGGGAAAGCATAGGCCTCTTTGAACAAAAGCAGATGCTGTTGGGCAGGATAAGCATGTGGGGAGGAAAAAAAAGCAGATTTTGTCAGCAACAGCAATAGATCATTCCATGCAGATAATGAGTGGCATGGTGACAAGCATGGTAAAAAGTAGTTATCCTTCACAGGCCTCTACAAGCTTTAGTTGCACCCACTGAGTTTGACTCACCCATCAACTGAACAGGACTGCCTTCCTTCACTTGGAGGGATAAACTGTGAGTGATTCAAGTTTCACACACATAAAAAAATATCTGGGGTGAGATATTTTGGTGTGGCTTTTTCCTTCCACTTTGATATTGAAGCCATATTCAAAGGAATATTAAAGCAAAGTGAACTCAGAAAAGCAAAACTTTCTTTATTCTAATAAATTAATCATGAAAATGCAAACATTTTATCTTTATAGCTCCTATTATTTTTCTTTAATTTTGCTAACCTTTTCAAGGCCTCTGATATCTCTCTGTTATTCTGATAGTCTTCTAATTGTTAAATCTGATATCTGTCAGGTCTTATGCAGCCTGGGTATATCAACTAGTTGCTGGTTTAAATGACATTTGTATCTTTATTCCTGGAAACTTTATTCCAGGTGGAACTCTTCCCAGAAACCATGGAACAAATGAGAAGGGAAGTTGACCTACCTCAGAGACCCCTGCAGCTCAGGACAGAAGTAGCCTGGCGAGGTTACATAACTTGGTCTGTGCTTGCATCTTTTGAGGGTGTGACTAGAACCCAGCTCTGTAAAACAATATACGTGCCTTCAGTGCTTCCCTGCACATCTAGGAAACTGCACTTAAGTCCTCCAGCTTTTAGCTAAGGCTCTAGAGACACAGTTTGTCCCGCTACTGACTACAGAAGGAGCTCAGGGTGATTATCTCAGACTTTAATGTCTGCCAGTCAGATATCAAATGTAGAAAAAAATCTTTGGGGATCTGAACTTTCTGAAATGGAGCTTCCTGGACTCCCACAGTCCCACTGTGCACACCAAAAGCTGTCTCCTCCTTGGCAAGACACAATGCTTAGTCAGAGGTCATAAATTTACCAAAGAGTTACTGGAAGTTTCAGAGGAACCACTTACCTTCTCAATATGTATTTTGTGAAATAAGGAGTGGCATCACTCTCATTCTGTTTTTGGAAGGAATGGCTCAGTTGATAATGACAACTTGTGCTCTGGTTTGCAGTTCCTTATTTGCTGTTGGCTGTCACAGACCTGACAGAGTGCTCAGCAGAGCACGTACCTGCACAAGATAAAAGACTCTTTTCTCTTTCACGTATTCCAGGACAGCTTTTTTGATCTGCTTGGTGGCTGCAGTTAGAGTCAGGCTAAAGAGACTAACTATCCCACTCACATCATACAAAAAACTGAGCATCTGACTAAAGGCTGTTAAACCTCCTTCAATTTCTTCAGAGATCCAACAGCAAAACTAGTTTGTTTTTTTTTTTTCAATCATTACTATTCATGTTGCTTGAGAAGTTCTCTTCAGAGAAGCAGAAAGATACAAAAAGGAAAGACATATTCAAAATTTCTGCATTTTTATCTGTCCTGTTAGGAAAGTAAGGCAGTGTTCTGTTCTGGGAACCTCTAGGCTTTAGCAAATTGCAGATGACAGTTTTGCAGTTTTCTGGTTCATCTATGCAGTCAGCAAGTCTCCTAGCTTTATATCCTTATACCATCTGATCCTTGTAAGCCCTCATATCTCTTCAGGGCATGAAAGCCCATTGAGATGAAACTACTGATTAAATGAACAGCAGCAATAGGAAAAACGACAGCGTTATAATGAGATTTGAAGAAAAAAGAGAAACCTTGAGTAAATAATATTGCACTTCCCTGTGATGCTCATCTTTGCTGCAAGTAGGTAAGTAGAAGCTCAGTAGCTACAACAGAGAAAAAAAGTCTATGGAGTAGTTTCAGACTACTGTTAGTGCCACCTACCTCTTTTTCCTCTTTGTCTTATTTCCTCAGTCTTACTAACAAATTTCCACAAAAGCATTGGGTTACAATTTCTGTCTCCACCATGTAACAGTGAAAAACAAAATAAATTTGAACATTATTTGAAAAATAGAAAATAGTAAAGAGCAAAGCAACCCCAAGAATTATATATAGAAAGCTAAAGAGCAGATGAGACCACAAAACTTATGAAGTGCATCAGGAGGAAATCAGTACATTACCTTCAAAGATCCTTACCTCAAGCTCTAGCTGGCCACACTCATTCAGTTGAGTAAAATATCCTTTTTCAAAGGCAACATTTAAGCTTTATACCTAATTTATAAGTACATGCTGAAGACCTCTTGAGGTGAAGTGTTTAAAGAAGGAAGCCCATTAGGAACACAACACCTGAGTGGAGTTTAAGTCCAAAATTAGTACCCAAAAATTTTCCTTGGCTGGTGCCTGGCCCTGAAGGCAATGTGTACTTTACAGTGTTTGGATTTGCTCTAGTTCAAGCTAGGATGAGGACCTGGGTACCTTGCTTACTAACCTGGAAGCAATCCCAAATTAGTCCTGACTCCCCTGAGGGACTCAGTAGTAAGTGCTGAGCTTTTCTTGCCCCTTGAATGAGTCCCTACTGGCTGAGCTGCCTGACTCAGATCACAACCCACAGAGTATGCCCAGGAAGCACTAATAAAATCAAGCTGCTGGCAGCATCGTGAGAAGCTGTACTTCGATTTTAAAACCCCAGGGCAAGGCAAAATGAATGGACTTTTTCCCATTAATTAGCCTATGCAGTAGGAATACAGTCTACAGCTCAGTACATCCCACTCCCGTGGTTCAAGGGCTTGAGGACACTGAACTGGTACAGGAGCTACACAGCAGAGAGAAGGAAATTTGCAAAAATTTGCTGGCTCTGCAGCTGTTAGGCTGTAAGGAGATGATTTCTTTTATTGAAAAGACTATCCTGCTTATTCTTCCAAAGAAAATCAGCAGCAGCCTTATACTGGAGAGAGGACACAAATATGCAGTGTGCAAGAGGCCACAAATGCCTGGGCTGGGCTGCTTTCCCCCCAGGGATGGGCAGGATTTCACACAGCCCTGTTCAACATTTCCTGGGCCAGTGGATAGGTTTTGATCCTGTCCTGACATACCTAATCTTCTCCGTGGGTTGTACAAAATGCTAAATTTTGTTTCCAGGGAGAGGTCTCTCGAGTTATGATCAAATTGGATAACTTTGTCAATATTGCTGCACCCTATTGCCAGACCCAGCTGTATAAATAAGCGCAGCTTAGCAGAAGTCCGTATAACTTCACTGATCTATGTCACTTTAGATTTTGGCCCTAGAATATTGATTTATTATTTGGTATCTTAGCACTTATTGTCATGGGCAACAGGCCTGATTGTTCATACAATCAGATGGATATTTTTAAAGTCACTTTTCAGTTGCAATCAGTGTTTCTTTTTACATTCAGTGTATAAAAATTGCTAGCAGCTTTAAAACTACCATAAGGCAGTCATCCTGATCTTTGACAAAGAGTTCTTAATGCTCCAGAATTTTGTGTATGAACCAGAACAGGAAACAGTTTTCCAGGAACAGAGTAAATAACTAATCCATCATTTGTATATACAAATAGTATGTTAATTATACCTCCCTCTTCAATCTATTTGACTACTTTAATTTAAAGTTATTTAAAAAAAAAAGGGAGAAAGCACAGTTGACAAAACAAAGCATTTGTCTAAGTTGATTACTAAAATCTGTGGAAATTTTTGTGTGTACAACATGAATTTAAACATGTCAGAATTTAAGACCATAAGTCATAGAACCCGCTTTGGATTCAGATTCCAGTTAAGGAATAAAATTATGAAAGTATAATTATGTGGCAGAATTATGCTGAACACAACTGAGAGTTACCGAGGATTGAATTGCTTGTCTTTCTCCACCTTGTCCTCAGCCAAGTGGCAGGAAACAGCTGGCCAGAATTTTTTAGTGTCTTTAATGAAGTGAATACTTAGTTGTTAGGATTTGGTGATTAAATGAACTACGACTAATATCCCCGTGTGGATTTACTGAAATATGATTGTACTGAAAAGAAGGCAACTGTCTATGTGAGATATAGCTAGGGAAATTTAAAACAAACAAAAGTTTAAATTATGGAAAAAAATCCTAGGCAGTTCTATTTCTTAGTGCTATTAGCAGTATTACAGGACTCCTTAAAGACACTGAACCAAGGCACAAATTAACTGATTTTTTTGATGTCCCACTTCAACCAAGTACATACAAATGCCTAAAATAAGTAAATAAGCTAAGTGAATTTTTCTGCTGTCAGGACCCTTTTAATGTTCTATTGCAATATAAAGCTCAGAGGGTTATTCCAGAGTGGTGGTACATTAAATAAAGTTCTTCAGAACAAAATTGTGAAGCTGCACAATATAGAATTCTCAATATACAGGAAACTCATCCAAATGTTGGTAGTTTAGGTAAAACAATGGGCTTCAGAAAGTAACCAAAAATATTATGTTGGACATTTTGCATCTGTTTATGTTTTACTAGAGGAGACATAAGATATTCCAGATTTACTTTCATCATTTGGTACTTACAGTTGATCTATATTCCAGATTTGCCTAACAAGAAATATTCACTTTGTGTGAATTCACCCTCCCTCTAAGCTACAATTATAATCATTTCATAATGTAAGCCATGAACTAAGTATTTTTTGTCAAATGATCAAACCAGACTTGCCATTCTTTCGCAGGAAAGAAAAAAAAAAAAAAAAGAGAGAGGAAAAATAAAGCAAACAAGCAAACAAACGAGCAACAACCAAAAAGAACCCAGGCTAAAATGAGTTCAACTAAAATACCAAAATGCTGTCAAGTCGCTTTGATATCCAGTCAGATGGTTCTGAAAGGAATTTCATTCTATAAAACAATACATTGAATAGTCAGATTTGTTCAGATTATTGTTTAAAGGCACTAGTAAAGCTATTTAACAAGCAATCTCAACAAATAATAGCATGCACAAACACCTTTATCTGTCATTGACAAGTAAAAACAGTCAATTTGTTTGACTATATTATTCTCCTGAACAGTTGAAAGGCTCAGAGCATTAGCCACTTCCCATTCTAGAGCCAGGAAAGGGTTTGAAAAGTCACAACTCAATTTCTTTTAATCAGGCCTTTTTAAATATGAAAAAATGCCTCCACTTACAATTTCATCCACATATCAATTAAATAAAAGAGAAATTTTCTGATAATTCCAGTGAACTTTTAATAAGGTCTGTGAACTGGCACAACCTACTTGAGTTTAATCAGTTGACAGAAGTCTAAAGGGTCACATTTAGCTACTACACATTATGCCTCAGGTTTGGTAGATGTTTACTGCTTAACCTGAAATAGTGAAGAACTCAATTGTATCAGTAACAAAGCAGATTGTAATAAATTAATTTAAAAAATAACAGTGTCAATAAATTCCAGGGGAAAAGCACTAAATACTGAATCTGATTGATCTTATTTCTTTCCTTTTGCATTTCTCAAGGCTTCCAATATCCTGATGATATATAAGAAACTTTCTAACAGTATTTGAATATTTGAACAATATTCAATTGCTCAGCTCCTGTTATTTTTCATTTTTTGCCTATAGGTGGATATCATTACAGCATAACCTAAACATCCACAATACATGCTAGGATCTTTGAAAACCTGATGTTTAAAACACTAATAATGTCTATAAAGAGAAACCTTTAAAATCTGGAGGTATTTAAGCAAAATGTTATAGTGGATGCTTATGAGACATTATTCATTATTTAATAATTTTCCATCTATTTTCTTTTTTTTAATAAGGCTGACAAAGGCAAAATAAACAGCTGCCTGAGACAGGGGATTGTTAAAGGAATGCACTTGGGATTGTGAAAGTGACACCGAGAACAACAGTACTGCAAATGATGCAGTCCTAACCGCCCCATCCCTATGGATGGAGCAGGTTTTGGATGCTTTCCTTCCCAGAACTGGGCCCCAGTTCCCCTTGTCAGTCACAAGCTCCTTAGACTTGGGAAGGTAAAACTGTATTTCCCCCTAAACCTTAGTCAGACCAAATGATCATCCTTGGGCATCTTGAAGAAATTCTCCAAATTTCTGCTGTGAATTTCTGCATGTTTTAGATCTCTGTGCCCTTTTGCATTTGTTATTAATGCTACCAGACAAAATACTGCCCTGCTTAGTGTCCAACCTTCTTTCAGGAGTAAGGGATTTGCTCCGCTTAAGACTGCTGTTTTCCTAAGTCTTTAGTAGAAAGAAAGACATCTCCAAGCAGGAGTAGCCAGAGGTCATTCTCCCATGTGGCACAATCAGGCACCCAACAGGTCAGATAAACTAACCCTAAATTTGTCTTGCATATAATCTCAATGTTTCCTGTACCCAGACAACCCTTTTCTACAACATATGAAACCTTATTATACTGTGTCAAAGAAGTCCAACACATGGCTATTGGCAAGACAGGAGCATATTACACTAAGACATTTTTAACTGTAAATTCACAGCCTGCCAGGCTCAGGCCTGTTCCAGCACATTTCAATTGCCTTCCTAAAATTGGCATAATTTTTAGACAGTGGTGCTCTCCTGATCTGATTCATAAATTATTGAGATTTGTGGCATTTATATGGTATAATAGACTTTTTTAGTCCTGTTGCTTGACTATTGAAGAAAATGCTTTAATATCATTATTTTGGCATTAGAAATACTAATCAAAAATTAGCAAACACATTCTGAAACACAGCATCTGAGGTCAAAATGTGCTGGTAATTTACAAAAAGAATCAACTCTCATTATGCTAGAGAAGTGTCTGTGCACATATGTACCAACATTTGTGTAAAACACCAGGAGAAACAAGGATATATGTATACATACATGAAAAACAAAAATCTGAATTCTTGCCAGTGTTACTACTGATCAGCATAGTTGTGCGCTGCAAGTTCCATAAAATTTGACTTCATGTGATTCCCTATTTTCACATTCCCTTCTTGGATCTCATCAAGTGTTAGATGTTTGTTAGTTCATATACATAATGTCAAGTCTTATTTCTCTGGAGTAGCTGAAAAGAAGCAAGAGAAAAACTAATTCTTCTCTAACGCATACCCTTTCTGCTGCTAAGTTCTTAGGCATGTTTTCCTTTCTAGGAGTAATTTTTTGGTGGAAAGAATCACTGACTGACTGACCAACTGACTCAAGAACAGCATTAGATACACTATAAATACTTTGGCAGGACTAACACATTTGTCAGTTTAGCCCTGACTCGTCCATATCCCTTTCCCATTTAAGAAGACGACAAATCAACCAAGGCGCAAATCCTACAAATATTAATGTAAATCAGTAACTTTAAACTTACAAATGACTCAGTGCCTGCAATGACACTAGCTATGTACATACATTCTTGGACAGATATGGAACTCTCTATGTGTAAATTTAGCATGGAGCCTTGCTGCAATCAGTTAGTTACAGCGTATTGCAGCACTAACAGTTGGAAGAAACAGAAAGTCTCCAAATAACTACAGCCAGTAGTTGCAGTCCTAGAAACTCTCACATCTGAATAACATCAATGTCACAAATTCTCATGCTGGATTTGGCAGTTTTCACTCAAATCAGGTAAATTACTTCACCTACACAACTGCTTATAGGATTATGTAATTCCCTGCTACACTTTTTTCCATTTTCAGGCCGCAAAAAACACATATGAAGAGAGAGAACACATACCTCTGTGTCTGTGTGTGTATATATACACACACATATAAAGCACATATATGTGTACATTCACACACATACACAGACATGCATACATTTAAACAATCATAGGATGGATGAGTGAGAGAAAACCACTTGTGTCATTTTGTTCTAGTGCTTGCTGCTTGATTCAAGAATCAGGTTTAAACAAAACATTGGGGCTACAAGGACAAACATTCAAAAGTTAGGAAATCCACTAGTGAAGGCTATTTTTTGAAACAGTGCCTCATTCTGAGAGATCTGTCTATTCAGCAGACAATCAAGTGGTATGATGCAAGGCCTAGGGAAGAAAAAAGATAATCACTTCTTTGTTTCTCAGTCTGACAAAAATGTTAATCATATGAAATGTTTCCAATTTTCTCATTTTAGACTGCAACACTGGAATCTGAATTCCAGCAGAAGTTTTTCACCTGAAACAAGGTAGTAATCAACAGTGATTTTGGTCCCACTGATATAGGGAATAAAATACGTACACTCCCAGTGACACCCCAATTATTTAGTAAGTAGAAGAGGAACTCTGAAAAACAGAAATCCTGGGTCCTCGCCCAGGTCCTGAAAGATGATGTGTTTTGGTGACCATAGACATTTCACACTCTTTTCTAACCTGTCATTTTCCACTTTTATCTTTTCCTCAGGACAAGCTGTTCTCACCTCTCTTCCTATTTTTTTATTGTTTCTGCTGCTTGACCTTGTCTATGACCTCTTCTAAAGCCAGTTGCCTCCTCCTTCAGATCCCATGTCCTGCAGACATCTGGCCCTGTCCCAGCTCTTCTCCCCACTCAGACTTTGATTCAAGGCTGATTAATCTGCCCTTCTTCAGACTGCCCTGAACTGATATGGATGGCAATGAAGGAAGAATGAGAGCAGAAAGAGAGACAGTATTCTTACCCTCACTTCTAGAGTTACCGAGGCATAGAAGAGAAACAATTATAAGGAATGACATGCTTAGTTCTGCTCTGAGATTGCCAGCCTTGAACATACACACTACAGATAAAATCTACAAATAATTAAACTCTAGCTATTATATCAAGCATAACTAATGATAACTCTGCCAAATAGGTGTGTATTTTTACAGGGACAGGAAAAAATGTACCTCCCTTTGGCCTCGAGGTACCTCCTTCTTAAATTTAGATCATTTACTGTAAAGCAGTTTCTTCAGTAAGGTCACGCAGATTTTTGACATTAGCAAGGCAAACAATTTCTCCCTATCATTCCTGGAAACAGTTAAACTGTTTTGTTGAAGCTTTCTTGTTATATAAAAGCAACTCTTGCATTGCAAGGCTGACATCAGTCATAAAAAATTCTTGTCCGAAGGATTACAACAATATGAACCACATCAGAATCTTATATAAGAAAATGTTATCCATCTTTAAATAGGGATCTTACTTTTAGCTCCATCTGCAGCATATATATACATATAAGTGTTCATTGAACATTATCCATCTTTAACAATCTGCTAGAATTGTTATTTTACATGCATTTCAAAGTTTTTTTCTGTTTACCTGCATTTGCATGTAACCACGTCAAACCCATGATCTGTTTCTCTTGTTAAATTCACATAAAACTCATCAGACCAAAATATCTGAACAAATTCACCAGTCTCTTTTGAGTAATATGAGTGATTCTTTTCAACCAAGGTATGCTTTATACTCATGTAAAACTGTAAATGCATTTAAGAGTTCTGAGATGGAAATTACTTGAACATCTTACCATGCTCCAAGTTCCTCTTCAAAGTCATATATTGAATGGGCTTGGTGAAATCCTGCTGCTCGTAGTTACTTACCAATGCAAAGCCTGACTTATTGACAGTTTAAGAACAAAGAAAAAAAACCCACCTTATTTAGAAGAACTTTTTCTCAAATGTCTATAAAATTTATCCCATTCTCTTTATACATTGCAATAAAGCCTGAATAACTAGGTAAAGAATATCTTAATTTTTTTATCTTCACTTTTTGGTTTCCTTACACAGGATTCATGTAGGAGAACCTTACAGAGTATAACAAAAGTTGCAAGCATAAATTTTAAATGAATTGATGGAAAGTCTAATCTCATTATGGTTTATCTATTATACCTCTAAATGTGTTTACATTCTTAGATAAAGGCAACTGTATTCCCTTAAAGTCAACTCATAGATCCTTCTCTATTGATTTATGCATTATTAGCATATTTGAAGAGGTTAATATGTTTAACATGTAACCATGTAGAGCTACGGTAATGTGATGCCGCATTTTCAGTGTAAAAAAATATTTTACAAATATATAGTTTTCCATTAACTTGGGCATTGCCAATGTTATGTTACAAGTTGATAGCTCTGTCTCAGCAAATAGACAAATCCTGGCTGAACATTATAAACCTCCAGTTTTGGTAAAACTGTGGTTTCCCCCTGCACTCTCCTGCATATAAACAAACCACATTTCTCCTGAGAATGTTCTCAATATTAGAAAGCATTCAGAGTGAAAATAAAGGAAGGTCACAAAAATTGCCCTTCTTTACTCCCCACGTCAAATAATTGCTGTGATGAATAAGACTGTCTAACACGGAACAAGAAGTCTATCTCTGCCACTGGTAGATGCTGTTCCAGAAATATCTGATGGCTTTGACAGATGAGGTGAAAAGAAAGCCGTCAGGATAAGCTCCCAACAGTCAGGACAGTCCCTGATCCTCACATCTGACACTACCTAATGGATCAGTCATTCAGTTCAGTTGGTGGTGTGTATAAACAAAATACCTGATTCTTACTGACGATGATAGGTGGCAAGAGTTAGTTACAGCACAAGTTACTTTTATCTCTTTTTAAAAACGTGGAGATAGCATACATAAGGAAATATCAGATTGATATATTTCACACCATCTGATTCCCAACACATTGCCCTTTAATAGTGCTTGTGCCTCGCACATTTGCAAAGAGTGATTTCTTTCTCTCTTTCTCTCTCTCCCCACCCATCTCCTCCTCTCGTACATATAGGTCTTATATATGACCCTCACATATCAAATGCAATTGTCTGACCTGATATGTGATGTACTAACCAGCTGTGTCTGCAATCACAGACTGAGAAAGAAACTATCAACAATAAGAGATGGAGATGGAAGAGTGCACCACAGCAGATTTCTTCCAGAAAAACACAGAACACTCCCAGATCCAGATCAGGATAATATCCTTCCTTGTCACATGCCTAGCTTGCCTTGGAGGCATGACCATCAGTCTTGGGTTCCAGAGCAGCTGGAGTTTGGCCACTGCATGACCCAGTTCAGGGAATCCTATGTATTACAGTACCAAAAAAAAAACTCACTTAACTTTTCATTCTTTCTATTCAAGCAGTTGGTAGTGTGGATATCACATAAATAATGGCTACGGGATCTTACTTTTATCCTCTAGTCCATATGTTTTACAATAAAGTAAATTATTTCACTGGGTTTATTTCACTGGACTTCTCTTCGTTCTGTACAAAGCTGACATATCCATGGTAGCAACCTTCCACCAGAAAGATGGTATTTTCTGTTTAATTTTTAGGCTTGTATTCAAGCGTACATTTTAGATTTTGAATTTTAGAACTGGCATGCTCTCCTATTATCCTTAAAAGTACAAATAGCTAATTTGTAATTGAACAATATTAGAAACTGTTTTCCCATTTTGATTGATGAGTGATTTCACATATTTTAAAAGAGGCTGCTTCACCCATATGATTTTTTACAGCCTATCCAATATATACTTTTATTATAATATTCTAATTACACTTTGATAATGGAAGAAGAAGACCGAAGTTGTATTATCCAGTGAGTCACACAAGCACCAAATGCATTCATATTTAATATTCCTAGGCATTATGGAAGGGATTAGAATAGAAGAAAGAAAAAAAAAAGTGAGGGACAAAATGTAGATTTATCTGTTGTCCAATCCTTAACATTAGCTTGAAAACAAGTTTATTATGGATTTAGACTGTGACTTATTATCTTCAGAATCACAAAACTAATCCTAATCCACTAATAAAAATAATATTATGTGCATGCTACATTAAAATAACTTAAGGATGAATTGTTCAAATTTACCAGGTTTTTTAGGACTGGATACAATAATAGAAATTGGACTCAGCTGCATGGATTTTTCAAGGATATTATGGACCACATTTCCACAGACATTTTTATTGTTTCTAGTCCTCTAAAACATCCCCAAAAATATGCTTTTAACTGAGTAGTTTCTTCTGTTTATTAGTTCTTGTAAACATTTTTCTCCTATTATGTCAGTTGTAGGACTATAATTTCATTCTTTCTATTACACATAACAAAAATTTCCTTTTAATGCTACTTCTTGAGTATTTAACTCCCACTGAAGTTAGCTGAAGTAGAATTATGTGTGTTTGTAATTCAGAAGGGGCTTTGCACAATGGCGGTTAGGAAGATTCCACTATATGTTCTTTGTAACTGTTGTAAAAAACAATTAAAACAATTTGTTTGATATGGCAAACTTTCCATGTTCAGATAGAAAAGATAAATTATGTGTTCCTACATGTTCACCAATAATATTCTGCAATTCAAATTATTTAATGTGAAAACAATTCAAATAAGTAAGATTTTTATTCCTCTACAAGCAAATTTTGCAGCTCTAACAAGAAGTTTTAAAAAATGTGTGGGCTAATGAAGAGGGAAGATCTAGCTTACAGACATTAATATAAACTAAAGAGAGAAATAGAAATCTAATTATGCAGTTGCTTTGCTGACTACAATAATATTTTAAAGCCAAGTGAGATTTTAGTGTTTTAAGGGAAATCTCATGTTCATTTTGTTGGGGAGTTTTTTTCACTTCTAAGCCCCAGATTGTGGAACTGAGTAATGAGGTAAGCATTCCACATTTCATGATTTTATAAATTAATACTTCTCTTCCAAACTTAGAGTGTAAAATTTAGTATGAAAGAAGTTTAAAAATCTGAAGACAAATTAAACCCCCTCCCCCTCAAAAAAAAAAAAAAAAAAAAAAAAAAAAAAAAAAAAAAGTCTCATCATCTGTAGAAAGAAACAGATCTAAGCACAGCACTGGAGGTTTCGGGTTTGGAGTGGGTTGTTTTTTCCCAGGAGAAACATGTGCTGAGAATAAGATTATTCTCATGCATCAGAAGAACAAGAAGGAAGAGAAAGGCATTAAATCCCACAGCTTTCCCCTCGCACTCCCTCTTACAACCCCATCAGTGGGACTGGGCCTCACCTGCATTTCAGCAGCTGCCCAGGAGCAGCCCTCTCCCTGAACACGAAGCCACCTCGCCTGTGTGCAGACATCCCATACAAGAGACAAAAAGCGGCAAAATGTGGCTTAAATCTGCTCCCGTCACAGGCACACACAACTCCAAGCTCAGGGAAGATAATGTCCATATGCTGGAGCCCGCCTCTCCAGGGAAATCTCTGTGCCCCCTCTCTCAGAGAGGTAAAGAAGGGGGAAGGGGTGGGAGGGGGCTTGCTCGCTCCCCCTCTCCTAATGGGGCTGTGCAGAACAAGGCACAGCTCCGTAGAGGGAGAGGCAGCACAGAGACATGGCTGCGTGGCTGCGAGCTTTAAGTCACATTTTCTATCCCTGCTTCAGAGGTTTTCTGTTGGGTTTGTGCTGTGCTCTCACCAGCAGGAGCAACCCCATTCCATGCTGCAAAAGGCAAGGGTTACCACCTCCAGCAAGGGGCTAGAGTTTGAGGCCTGCTTGGAGGGGGTATACCAGCTGAGCCCTTCAAGGACAAGGGGTCACCTTGCTGGGGTCAGCATCCCAGACTTGGTTAGTCATAATCACCTCTGGTAAGGCTGAAGCATTTCTAGACATAAGGAAAGACAGCACCTGATTTCTTGGGTGAGTTTAAGGTCAAAAAAAATACAGTCCTGAAGCCAAGTGTTCTCAAAGATAAGAAGCCAAGTAAGACATTTCTATCCCATTTACACCTTGTCTCCTTCTTGAACATAGCCTTAAGCCCCTTTACAAGCAGCAAAGGCAGCTCCTGATGCCTGGAGGCCTGTCCTTTATGATGATCGTTTTTTGGGGTTTGTTTCCCCAAAGAGCAACAAAAAAATAAGGTACTACACTGAAGCCCACATGGTTTACAATGTGAATCCAGAGCATATGGAAAAAAGCCCACTCAGAGACCAAGTCCTAAATTTCATCCAGATCTATGGTAAACACTCACGATCCAGAGGCTTGATAACAGCTTTGCATATCTCTTGATACCCACATTAAAGCTCTGTTTCTTTAAGAGACACTGCAAATGCACTAACTACCAGGTACATCCCTACAGGCGGGGGAAACACCATACCTGAAGTAGGAAAACGGCTCATATTAAGAGACATGAAAATCCCTTCCATTTCCTTAAAATGTGTCAGAGAAATGCTGCAAGACACTGTTACCCCTTCTCTTGCAAAACCATGCCTGACCGATTTCCACCAGCACACACCAGTGAACGGCTTGTCGGGAGGAGGGCAAAGCATTCCTGGCCAAAAGCAGTGGGTAGGTCTGTGCCAGATCAATGCCCTGATGCAGCATGTGGCCGGCAGCCGGCAGGAACCATCTCCGTGTGAGTCACCTACAAGACTGCAGGTGCTGGAGGCCTAAGGAAAGTTGAATCCTAGCCACTAACAGCAATGTAATCGTGTTGTCTTCTCAGATCTCCGGCTGATAAATGCACCCAGTTACTCCTAACTGTCTCCTGTACAAAATAACACCTTCCAGAACACCTACCTCTTCAGTAGATTTTAACCACACTGCAGCTGCACAAGAAAATCCATTCATCAATTATAAATCAATTGAGGAAGAGAAATCTGCAGCTCGCCTGATTGCCCTTGCTGTCCCTGCTACTCACTGATCCAGCCTGCCAGCTATTATTATTATTACTGCTATTACTATTACTGTTATTTCAGAGGCAGGATGAATTGAACAGATAACTCCTTCCTTCACTGGTAATAACTGCAGGAGTAATTCCTTAGCAGAGTGATCTTTGCTCTGTTGGGAAAGGGAGAGCTAGGAAGACTGAAAGGGAGAAAGAGAAAGAATCTGTGTTCCACAAGAGGCCATGGAAGTAGGGTGGGCCAGATGCAACTGCAGTCCCTGGCTACAGCACTCCTGCTCTGACTGCAGGAGACTTCTTTAAATAGGTAACTATTCCATGAGAAGGAGCTCTGCTCCTCCTCTCCTGCTGTCAGTTCCCAGCCCTCTCATTCCAGGAAAAGAAGATTTGCATTATGCGAGGCTGCTTTTTACAAGTAAAGCATTTGCAAAAGTTTACTTCAGAGGGAAGGATTAGGGGGGCTTGTTGCTCGACGACAAAAAAAAATGTCTAGATAGGAGGAAGCAAAGGCAGGCTGGAAATGTTAAAAAGGCTGGAAAGGACTTCAGGAAGTTTTAGCCACTGTCTGATAAACATGGCTGTATTGACAAACATTGGGAATGAAGAGGGGGGATGCTATATAAAACTCTGAAAAAGTATTAAAATAATAATTGATAATAATAATGCAGAGGGAGGGGAATTTTTTTACCCTTCCCTGCTGAAGCAGTCTTGCAGATATTTTTCTATTGTATTAAATTAATCAGTCCAAATGCTACAGTATGCTAGTATTTCTGCAGCTAAACGAGTAGCAGGACAACTGGATATTTTACTCTTTTTTTGGTGTTGAGTGTTCCGAGGTGACTAAATTTGCCTTGTTGAGCCTTGTAAAATCCTGACTTAATCATGTAAACTTCTGTGTAAGCAAAATAGACGAAACTTCAAAGGGTCAAAAACCCTTTAGGGATTTGTGAGGAGACGCCAGCAATAGATCCTAATCTGCCTCCAGAATCCTGGCTGTATTTGTCCAAGAAACTGGTACCAGCAAACTCTCGAAGGTAGAGATAGTGGGTTGATTCAGCCTTTATCCCCTTAGAGAGTATTGGCTTTGTGAGGCTCTAGGCAGCGCTTCAACGCCAGGGGATCTTGCCCAAACCCTCTAAAAATGAAGTACAGGAGTAATTTGAGATAATGACTTTGTAACAGGCTTGGGCAGACCTTGGACAGAAGAAGTGAGAGATGTTATCACCCCAGCATTCCTCTTAAAATGCAGTTTTTCCCCCTGCTTATTCCCAGTTAGTCAAAGCTACATTAACATTCCATCCAGGGCTGCTAAACAGAATCTTAATTAGTCCTGATACTCTTGTGCAAGGGGTTTATTCATTGCACTCTTAACTAATGGTTGCTGTCAGAGTATTTTTTTCTTCTTTGGGTTCTTTGGGGATATCGTGTTCTTCTGCAAAGCATGACAGAAATGTAATGTGCATGCAAAAAAAAAGGGAAGAAAAAAAACCCCTTGCAGATCTGAAATCTTATGACTGAGGCTAACTCCAGCCTTGTCTAATGGCGAGACATTGTTAGGACTAATGAGAATAACTTCACCAACAGAAATATCCCTGCATTTTTTTTTTATTTTGAATTTCAATGGTACACGCTCTCTTGCTCTTTTTTTTTTTTTCCCGTGACAGAAACCAGTACATACTTGTTAGTGTTTTGAAGCAGTTCAAGCAGCTCCCACTCAATTTCCAGCCCTCTGTATTTCGCTTTAGCCACCCGTGGCTCAGTATTTAAGAAGAAAGTCTGTAAGTGGAGAACTAACAAATTACAAAGCGGCCCGTTGCTCCGGCAGGACCCTTCTCTCTGCATTAAATCGTGTTTATAACCCCACTTTACAGTCATTCCTCCCTCTGCCCCTCGTCTGAACGCCCATTTCTGTTTTACACGCACACGCGTGTCTGTCCCCGCAGCGCTCCGCTCGGGCTGGCTCCGGTGTCAGCATGGGGAAGCTCAGGCGCCAGCGAGAGTTCTGCACACACGTATCATGCG